>NC_052335.1:33480948-33749653 GCF_016432855.1 Salvelinus namaycush
TTGTCACTGTATAGAATGTAAAAGGACTGTTCTCATTCTCATTCTACATTCCATTCGTCTTATTGTTGTTATGCACTATGTTTAGATATGGCATGGTTCACTATCATTTCACCTGGTACTGCCCTTGGCTCTTTTCCACTGAGCTCAGACCAACCACTGGTCTTGTCTACTCCTGGTTTGAGAATAGTGTTATGATGCCAAATTCTTCTCACCCTTTGGTTGATTAGGATAGAAATATAATTCATTTCATTCTATGTAGCTACTTCTACACCATTTATTTTTTTATTTAAAAAAATGTATATATTTCTCATTCGATGCTGTGTGCAGCAATATTCCTCAGACACTGGGTGTTATTGTTCTGAGAGCCGAGGCACTGCCTCCCTAGGCAACCACTACTCTCCGCGGAGAGGTGGAACGAGAGAGGGAGGAGGGGGCGAGGGACAAGTCTCTTGTGGAAGCCAAGGCTGGGAAGGGAGATAACGTTACATGCTGTGCATTCTTGCAATCACAATCTAACCTCCTTTTCTTCAACTTCCCTCCCTTTCCTCCAACCTCCCTTCCTCTCTTTCTCTTATGGTCATACTTTGCGTTTGACACCTTACACCCTCCCTGGTTCAAATGGGCGTGTGTGTGTGTGAGTGTTGTGGGAGCGGCAAGTCCAGGTGGCTTCCTCAGTTGCTTTCCACTTGTGGAGCTGTAGAGGAGTATGTCTGAAGCTCCCACCGGGAACACTGCTCAGTACTTTTACCTCCATGGGTTTGTGTAAGACTGCACCTTGTTAAGAAGTGTTTTCGAGACGACCTGGCACTCAAGTTTAGTACCCCATGAAGTGGCCTGGAGTGGGTCAGTCCAGCAGGTCAGTGCACTCGGTGTGTGGGAAGCGAAAGAGAGCCATGAGCACTCTGGGTCGGTCCAAGGACAAAACCTGGGGGGTCGCCCTCAGACCGGGCATGGAGGTGGCCACCCTCCGGAGCGCCTGGGAGGAGAGAAGGCTCCTGAACGGATTCAACCGCAAGTTAACCCGTTGGTTCGGTGAGTCCTCGACCTCTGGAAATTGTTGGATGGTAGTATTCTCTGTTCATATTTACGATGTTCACATTCTGTCTTAGTTCCCTTACAACGCTCCCAAGGATTACTTTGTTTTAGGGGGGAAGCAATGAGGTCAAGATTTTAAAACCTGATACTGCTTGTTGACATATTGTAAAATCTGTGAACCTTTGTTCTTCCTTCATCTTTCTTCACATACCACTGGTTCTGATCGCCATTCACTTCCACTATAATGGGATTTTTTTTAAAGAATCAGCACCAACACTAAGATTGCTGCAATCAATGGAGTCTGCATTATTTCTTGTCAGCATGATATTGCAGCTTCGCCCTACTTATAGGAAGCCCAAGAGACAGGACCTCTGGGATGCTTTGGAGAAAGCCAGTGGGCTGTTTTCAGAGACCAAAGTCTGTATCTATGGGACCGAAGCCGGTATCCATAGGACCAAAGCCGGTATCCATGGCAGTCTCAGTCTCCGGAGTGGCGGTTAAATCCCGCGGCTTTATAAGCGCCTGCTGGTTGATTTGTGTGTGCACGGCACAGCGGTGGTCGGGGAACCTTTTCCAGATGTGCTCCACTTCGCAAAGAAGGCAATTATATTTTAACGGTGCAGAGGTTATTTGATTTTAGAATTTATATGAATCATAATGATTGTTTACAGTCGTATCCAAACTGGTATTAGGGGAGTCGTAGCTGGATCTCTTAGAAAGCCTGGACCCCCCCTCCAGGTGAAATAATTATTCACAGTGAAAATGCTGAACATGGGTTGGTGCCCGTCTACATGAATGGGGTTTACAGGAGTAAGATTTGTATTTATACTAGCCTGTGATTTATATATGTAAACGCTAGTTCAAAGATGTCACCACATGCCTGAGACTTTGTCTGCGTTGAGATTTATGTCTGTGCATGGAGAAATGACTTCATTTTGATTTATAGTGTTTGGATAGGTTTGAGTGCTTGCGTACACGTTCGTATTTCATTCTACGGTTTCATTCTACACTATACGTACAGTATGTCTCCTTTGCGTGTATGCACACATTGACTCCTTATTAATCATTGAAAGTCACTGTTTGGATGTTCACCTTAATACAGTATTTTGTTTAAGAGGGTCTTCACACTTACTAGACTTTTTGCAAAAATACCGTCGGCTACTCATACTGTATACTGCAGTGTAAACTTGTCTCGATCGCTACCTCCGGAGGTGGAGCACGACAGTTGCCCCCCTGTAAGCAGGTCAGTGTAAACTTGTCTCGATCGCTACCTCCGGAGGTGGAGCACGACAGTTGCCCCCCTGTAAGCAGGTCAGTGTAAACTTGTCTCGATCACTACCTCCGGAGGTGGAGCACGACAGTTGCCCCCCTGTAAGCAGGTCAGTGTAAACTTGTCGCGATCGCTACCTCCGGAGGTGGAGCACGACAGTTGCCCCCCTGTAAGCAGGTCAGTGTAAACTTGTCGCGATCGCTACCTCCGGAGGTGGAGCACGACAGTTGCCCCCCTGTAAGCAGGTCAGTGTAAACTTGTCTTGATCGCTACCTCTGGAGGTGGAGCACGACAGTTGCCCCCCTGTAAGCAGGTCAGTGTAAACTTGTCTTGATCGCTACCTCCGGAGGTGGAGCACGACAGTTGCCCCCCTGTAAGCAGGTCAGTGTAAACAGAAAGTTCTCGTTGAGACAACACTCTTACAGTAAAAATTGTAATTGCATAGCGATGTTTTTGAAGCAGCTGAAATGTAGACATTTTCCTCTTTAAAAAAAAAAGAACTTGTTTTGAGTTTTTACCTGATTTGTAGTAACAGACTGTTCCATTCTGAAATTGTAGTAACAGACTGTTCCATTCTGAAATTGTAGTAACAAACTGTTCCATTCTGAAATTGTAGTAACAGACTGTTCCATTCTGAAATTATAGTAACAGACTTACATTCTGAAATTATAGGACAGGCTGAAATTGTTGCCGTAGCTTTAAATCTCAAGTGTTAGATTGTTTTCTTGACTGCACTGTATGGAAGCCTTTTCCAACAGTAATATAGTAAAACAAATATATAGTATCTTGCAATTTTTATTAATAGTATCTCAAAATACAAATATGTTGAGATAGTAGACCATACTTATTGGATGTGTTTCTTCATTTGTAGCATTGTGTGGTGATTTTCAAAGGTGTCTCCACAGGAGTGTTTTTCTGGGGCACAGAGTGTTACCTAGGTAGGCTAACCTAACCAGGTAAAACTCTGGACCCTAGTTGTAGGGTATGACATAGTAAAAAATCAGCTGTAAAACAGTTTTATATGGGCAATGATTTGACCCGTTTTTCTTTGTAATCAGGTCATGTGGTTTAAAAAGAATACACTAAAACAACTACTGCGATGAATCAATCGAACTAACCGGGTTGAGCTTGCTTTATGCAGGGTTGCGTTGTGTAGGTCTTTGCATCTGTAGTTAAAACGTTACACAGTATGTCATCACGATTGGGTAATTTTTTATTGATTTAAGGTCTAGGTAGCCTAGCTACCTAAAGTTTGAATATAAACCAAATTTGATCATATTCACATTTTCTCTTAACACAAATAAATAGACGTATTTTAGGCTATATATATACATAGCTTAGACATAAATACATGACGTTACCGCTTCGTTTCCCCTGGCCAGAGGGGAATATACAGTAGGGCATAGGCTTCTCTAGGCTGCCTGCAGCTGTGGTTATCAGAAGGCTACAGTTGATCAGACTGAAGGACAGATTCATTGTGCACGAGTTAACAAGTCATGAGGTGAATCAGTCTAATCAACAGTACATTGTCCCTCTTTTCAACGCTTTTGTGTCAATATTTTTTGGGGCAAATGCGAGCTCGCCACACGTTTGCTGGCGGCCCTACTGTGCTAATCTTTGCAACGTGGATAAATAGATCAAAATCTCCACATAATGTTACAAATTAAGAAGCATATCCTATGTATGTTCTATCTAAATTTTGAGTAACTATCTCATTTTTTTTTTGTTTTTTTGTTGATATTATCAACATTTTAGTTGTTTGCGGTGGCGGGAATGAGCGTCCATAGCACTAAGCCACTGAGGTCTGGGCAAGAAGCAACCCCTCCCAATTTGATTTTACCTCATATAATGACATCCATGATATTGATCAAATGATGCTTGGTTTGTTCCAGGCTCACTTTTAATATGGTAGCTAGTGTAAGCCTATAGGAGCTCCTATATAGCTATGGTTCGGCTAAACGTCAGCATTCAGCTATAGCAAGCATGTTTGTGAGGATGCAGAAATGATTTTGTTTAGCTAGCTAACGTTACCTAGCTGTGTAGCCTATATTATAATACTGTATTGAATGATGCTGTATGGGAGGTGGAAACATTCATTCATATGCTAACGTTACTTGATCGCGAAGCATGTTGTTAGTTTGCTTGCTAATTGAATGTGTATGGACGATGAAAGAAACCCTTTAATTGTCTGCACATGCTTGTGGATTGTTGCATTATTCAATCGTGTAATATCGTTTTGTTGCATTATTTAATAGAGTGATATGTTTAAGAATAAATGTTGTTGTTGAATAGTTTGTGCTGATTGGCTAGTGACTACTGTGATATTTACGGTCAATTTGAGCTGCGGACCACAAAAATAAGGCTTTGCCAGCCAAAACGTAAGGTAAGGATGTAATATGAAATCTCTTTTGCCAATCCGCTCCTCACACTCCTTCCTCTCGTAGTGGGGACAGGTCCTAAATGTGTGTGAATGCCCGTGTGGCTCCATACTGGTAGTACTTAAACCAACGGCTGTGTTTGTGTGTAGGTGAAAGTCCAGCCACTGCCTCTTAAGGCTGACTGGCTGGCTGGAGACGGACGTTACCGGTTTGAAAATGTTTTCTTTCAAAGTGTGCGCCCTGGGACTAGGAGAATGCACCGGAAAAAGGGAATTGTATCGGTGCTGGACTTCGCTCCTACAACAAGGCCTGACCTTGACCAGGGGGTTTAACGAGTCAATGGGAGGGTTAAGCGTAGGGGGAGAGGGAGGCCCACTGTTTCCTCTCTATACACCCATCTCTTCACTCTGCTATTGCTGCTGCTGTCAGAGTTTATTAAGTGTTGCTCTGCTAACCGATAGTCACAAGTTGCTCCATGTTTGATAGGGGTATGTGTACCAATGTAATGCTATATCCCTTTTTGTACATTAGGCTTACTGATTTGCTAAGTGCTGATGAACTCTACAGTTATATATTTTGGCATGACTCCATGTTTGAATGTCTCTGTCTATTCTCTCCCCCCCAGGTAGGAACTCAGGCTCAGTCCTGTACAAATGTATTACAGAACTGTCTCCGGACTGGTTAGTGGGTATGTCCATGTATATATTTTTTTTGCGTGCTAGAAAGCAAAGCTCAATCAAACTTAATTTAAAAAAAATACCAACAAATCAATATTTGGTTTTCTGTATGATCCGTCTCCATGTATTACAATCAATTCATCTGACTCAATGATTTGGCATGCAGAAGATGTGCTAATGTCATAACATACCCGCTTATAATGTAGATGGATGATTATTGTGCAATGATGATCTGACAATGAGGTTATAGTGCGATGACGCTAACCATTGACTCCCAAGACAGGAATGGATCATATGATATTATTCTATTGTGGAAACTTGATGTAAAAGCTACAAAGGCTGATCTACTGCATTGCAGAGCAGTCTAATAGGGGAAAACATGCTAATCTTGTCACGAATGGATGATTTAACAATGATTTAATTGAGCGTTAATGGTTAACACCCATGAGGAGAATGGATCCTGATGCTTGACACTCCCGTGGGAAAGTTGTCCTTCATACAAACAGAAAAGTCAGTCTCTTTCGAGTTTGTCCTGTGATCTTCATGTCGGCTCATCTTCATCACAGATATGATTTCCCGTTACTCAATTTAATGCTCTGTGTTCGAGTGGAAGAAAACTTAGACTAGTCTTGGATTAAGAAGCAATTTCATGCTTTTTAGTTCAGGACTAGGCGGAGTTGGGCAGAGTCTGGGTAACTGGCCCTAGATGTTTTTAGTAAGTCTTGGTATTAGTGATGCACTGACATGACATTTTTGGCCGATACCGATATCTTATTTTCCTTGCCAAAATAAAACGATACCGATATTTAAAATTTTTAAGCGTTCTTGTACAGTTAAATAGTTAACACACACATGGACGCAGCGTTCTAAGGCACTGCATCTCAGTGCATAAGGCGTCACTACAGTCCCTGGTTTGAATCCAGACGTGATTGGGAGTTCCATAGGGCGGCGCACAATTTGCCCAGCATCGTCCGGGCCGTCACTGTAAATAAGAATTTGTTCTTAACTGACTTGCCTAGTTAAATAAAGGTTACATACACACACACACCACACTGACCAAAAAGTTATTTGGTTGTCATTTACGTATGTCCCCATTACCAGTAAAACATAATGAAAACCTATTTCTTTCACTTACTTGCTGTGCTGTTTCGTTGTTCAGTTTCATTCTCAACCAGGATTTCTATGGAATGCCGTTTGGGTGTCAAAAAAGATACACGTCAAATAACGCTATTTGACGTGTCAAATAAGCTTGTTGACCAATCAGGACTTGAATATGACTGCACGTCAAATAATAATTTAATGTGTTCATGAATTTATGTAGTTATTACACATTGATTACACCATCACAACGATTCATCGATACGTATGCTATGATGCTGGTAAAGTTGTCTTGCGCACCTACAGTGCTGGTCATAAAAAAAAGTTAGCTTTCTCATGGATGCAAACAATGTTCTTCCCCAAAAACATAGCTAGCTATAGTTAGCTAGTTAACTATATAGCTCGGTGTCATCTAAAATAACCCTCATTCATAAGACAGTTCTTATTTGATTAATGGTGGTCGGACCCATCTTTGTGAAGCTAGCCACAATAAGGATTAGCCACAATAGTGGACTTTTCAAAATAAAAGTATGGCATAATTCTACTATTTGTATTCATTTGCATCACTGTCAATGACATACTTTTACTTTGAAGGCAAACCGTAAATTCCACTTGTGCCTAATCCTTATTGTGGCTAGCTTCACAACACAACCCGGTCTGGTCGAGCATCACTAACCTGATGAAACTAGCTGGCTGCTTATGATGTTAGCTTTGGGCAACAGGGTTAAGTAGCTGGCTAGCTATTTATTTTCATGAACTGAAGTTCAATTTCAAGAGGCGCACAACAACTGGCAACCTAGCTAATACTTACTCACAAGGATTCCAAAATCATTGCTAAGAATAATGAAAATGACTGCGGTTTCTACTAGTCATTGTTTTCAGGCTGGTTGTATTGGTGCTAGCTAGGTACCAAGCTAAAGCTAGCTACCCCAGAAGTTGCGGTCGAACAAATTATGCTTTATTACCAACGCGGTATTGTAAATATGTCGTTCGTGGCCGGTGTTTGCTTGTTTGCATACTTCTTTTTTGTACAGCTTTGACAGTGCTACTGTATCTTTTTTGACACGTAAAGACCTAAACGGCGTTCCATAGTATGTATGTCGTGAAGCTAATAGCAGTGACGCTATTACTGTGCAATTGAGGTAGGGCAACATCTGCAAAATAGCGCACTTGGTAGTGTGTACCGGTGCTCGACCGGTCGACGAAAGCCAACATCACCCACGACAGAGAACGGTTGGTTGTCAAGGGCAATGAATTCCTTTCTGTTGGCTTTAATGGACTTCACCTTTGAGTTGTCTCTGAAAAGTTCTTACTCTTTCAAATGACTGTTCGATCCACACAGCAGACAATCAAATCAAAGTTTATTTGTCACGTGCGCCGAATACAACAGGTAGACCTTACAGTGAAATGCTTACTTACAGGCTCTAACCAATAGTGCGGGAAAAAAAGGTGTGTGTGTGTAGGTAAGTAAAGAAATAAAACAACAGTAAAAAGACATTTGAAAATAACAGTAGCAATGCTATATACAGACACCGGTTAGTCAGGCTTATTGAGGTAGTATGTACATGTAGGTATGGTTAAAGTGCCTATGCATATATGATGAACAGAGAGTAGCAGTAGTGTAAAAAGAGGGGTTGGCGGGTGGTGGGACACAATGCAGATAGCCCGGTTAGCCAATGTGCGGGAGCACTGGTTGGTCGGGCCAATTGAGGTAGTATGTACATGTAGGTATGGTTAAAGTGACTATGCATATATGATGAACAGAGAGTAGCAGCAGCGTAAAAAAGGCGGGTTGGGGGGGCACACAATGCAAATAGTCCGGGTAACCTTTTGGTTACCTGTTCAGGAGTCTTATGGCTTGGGGGTAAAAACTATTGGGAATCCTTTTTGTCCTAGACTTGGCACTCCGGTACCGCTTGCCATGCGGTAGTAGAGAGAACAGTCTATGACTGGGGTGGCTGGGGTCTTTGACAATTTTTAGGGCCTTCCTCTGACACCGCCTGGTGTAGAGGTCCTGGATGGCAGGCAGATTAGCCCCAGTGATGTACTGGGCCGTACGCACTACCCCCTGTAGTGCCTTGCGGTCGGAGGCCGAGCAATTGCCGTACCAGGCAGTGATGCAACCGGTCAGGATGCTCTCGATGTTGCAGCTGTAGAACCTTTTGAGGATCTCAGAACCCATGCCAAATCTTTTTAGTTTCCTAAGGGGGAATAGGCTTTGTCGTGCCCTCTTCACGACTGTCTTGGTGTGTTTGGACCATTCTAGTTTGTTGTTGATGTGGACACCAAGGAATTTGAAGCTCTCAACCTGCTCCACTACAGCCCCGTCGATGAGAATGGGGACGTGCTCGGTGCTCCTTTTCCTGTCCACAATCATCTCCTTAGTCTTGGTTACGTTGAGGGATAAGTTGTTATTCTGGCACCACCCGGCCAGGTCTCTGACCTCCTCCCTATAGGCTGTCTCGTTGTTGTCGGTGATCAGGTCTACCACTGTTGTGTCGTCTGCCAACTTAATGATGGTGTTGGAGGCATGCCTGGCCATGCAGTAGTGGGTGAACAGGGAGTACAGGAGGGGACTGAGCACGCACCCCTGGGGAGCTCCAGTGTTGAGGATCAGCGTGGCAGATCCCTCACCACCTGGGGGCGGCACGTCAGGAAGTCCAGGATCCAGTTGCAGAGGGAGGTGTTTAGTCCCAGGTTCCTTAGCTTAGTGATGAGCTTTGAGGGTACTATGGTGTTGAATGCTGAGCTGTAGTCAATGAATAGCATTCTCACATAGGTGTTCCTTTTGTCCAGGTGGGAAAGGGCAGTGTGGAGTGCAATAGAGATTGCATCATCTGTTTGGGCGGTATGCAAATTGGAGTCGGTCTAGGGTTTCTCGGATAATGGTGTTGATGTGAGCCATTACCAGCCTTTTCAAAGCACCTCATGGCTACAGACGTGAGTGCTACAGGTCTGTAGTCATTTAACCTGTTTGGGGTGCAGCCCGACACCGGTACACTTATGACAACATCCAGCTCAAGTGCAGGGCGCGAAATTCAAAAGATATTTTTTTTAAATATTTAACTTTCACACATTAACAAGTCCAAGACACCAGATGAAAGGTACACATCTTGTGAATCAAGCCAACATGTCCGATTTTTAAAATGTTTTACAGGGAAGACACAATATGTAAATCTATTAGCTAACCACGTTAGCAAAAGACACCACTATTCTTACTCCATCAGTTTTTTACTCCATCAGTAGCTATCACAAATTCGACCAAATAAAGATATAAATAGCCACTAACCAAGAAACAACTTCATCAGATGACAGTCTGATAACATATTTATTGTATAGCATATGTTTTGTTCGAAAAATGTGCATATTTCAGGTATAAATCATAGTTTACATTTCAGCTACAATCAGAAATTGCACCGAAAGCAGCCATAATATTTACAGACACCAACGTCAAATACCTAATTACTCATCATAAAACATTTCTGAAAAATACATAGTGTACAGCAATTGAAAGACAGGCATCTTGTGATTCCAGACAATATTTCCGATTTATTAAATGTTTTACAGCGAAAACAAAATGTAGCGTTATATTAGCGTAGCCACAATAGCCAGAAACACTTGGGCGCCCACGACCAGTTCACATGCACGACAGATATTAGAAATAGCATCATAAAATGTTTCTTACTTTTGGTGATCTTCCGTCAGAATGTTGGACAAGGTGTCCTTTGTCCAGAACAGTCGTTGTTTTGATCTGGAACGGCAAATATCCCTCTTCATTTAGCATGGGCACTTGCCAAGTGGCACGGATCACTCCAACGTCAATAAAGTCAGAGAACGGAACACGGCAAAACTCCCGAAAAAATTTCAATAATCTGATTAAACTATATTGAAAAAACATACGTTACGATGATATGGTCACATGTATCAAATAAAATCTAAGACGGAGATGTTAGTCGTCCATAACGACAGCTAAACAGAAGGCAAATTCATGTCCTCTTTCGCGCGCTCCAGAAACAGGAAATGGACGGTCACGTCAAACAAAGAGCTTTAATTCCACCTCAGACCAAGATAAACACACAATTTTTTCTCTCACCGCCTCTTGACAACCAGGGGAATGTGTATGAAGTGTATGTAGACTCTTACGTATCACGCCCATGTATAGGCATGAAGTTGAACAGAGCATCGATTTCTGACATTCCACTTCCTGGTCAGGAAGTGTGCTGCAGAATGACTTCTGTTTCACTCAGAGAAATAATTCAAACGGTTTTAGAAACTAGAGAGTGTTTTCTATCCAATAGTAATAATAATATGCATATTGTACAAGCAAGAATTGAGTACGAGGCCGTTTGAAATGGGCACGATTTAACTGGCTACTCAATACTGCCCCTTGCAGCCATAACAGGTTTTAAACAGGTTGCCTTTGTGTTCTTGGGCACAGGGACTATGGTGGTCTGCTTGAAACATGTTGGTATTACAGACTCAATCAGGGGCATGTTGAAAATGTCAGTGAAGACACTTGCCAGTTGGTCAGCACATGCCCGGAGCACACGTCCTGGTAATCCGTCTGGCCCCGCGTATGTTGACCTGTTAAAAAGTCTTACTCACGTCGGCTACGGAGAGCGTGATCACACAGTCGTCCGGAACAGCTGATGCTCACATGCATGCCTCAGTGTTGCTTGCCTCAAAGCGAACATAGAAGTGATTTAGCTTGTCTGGTAGGCTTGTGTCACTGGGCAGCTCACGGCTGTGCTTCCCTTTGTTGTCTGTAATAGTTTGCAAGCCCTGCCACATCCGACGTGCGTCGGAGCCGGTGTAGTAGGATTCAATCTTAGTCCTGTATTGATGCTTTGCCTGTTTGATGATTCGTCGCAGGGCATAGCGGGATTTTTTGTAAGCTTCCGGGTTAGAGTCCCGCACCTTGAAAGTGGCAGCTCTACCCTTTAGCTCAGTGCGAATGTTGCCTGTAATCCATGGCTTCTGGTTGGGGTATGTACCTACAGTCACTGTGGGGACGACGTCCTCAATGCACTTATTGATTAAGCCTGATGTGACTGATGTGGTGTATTCCTCAATGTCATCGGAAGAATCACGGAACATGTTCCAGTCTGTGATAGCAAAACAGTCCTGTAGTTTAGCATCTGCTTCATCTGACCACTTTTTTATAGACCGAGTCACTGGTGCTTCCTGCCTTAATTTTTGCTTGTAAGCAGGAATCAGGAGGATAGAGTTGTGGTCGGATTTACCAAATGGAGGGCGAGGAAGAGCTTTGTATGCGTCTCTGTGTGGAGTACAGGTGATCTAGAATTATTTTCCCTCTGGTTGCACATGTGACATGTTGATAGAGATTTGGTAGAACTGATTTAAGTTTCCCTGCATTAAAGTCTCCGGCCACTAGGAGCGCCGCCTCTGGGTGAGTGGTTTCCTGTTTGCTTATTTCCTTATTCAGCTGACTGAGTGCGGTTTTAGGGCCAGCATCTGTTTGTGGTGGTAAATAAACTTGCACGAAAAGTATAGCTGAGAACTCTCTAGGCAAGTAGTGTGGCCTGCAGTTTATCACAATATACTCTACTTCAGGCGAGCAAAATCTAGAGACTTCCTTAGATTTCGTGCACCAGCTGTTGTTTACAAATATGCACAGACCGCCCCCCCCTCGTCTTACCGGAGTGTGCTGTTCTATCCTGCCGGTGCAGCGTATATACTGCTAGCTGAATATCCATGTCGTCATTCAGCCACGATTCCGTGAAACATAGGATATTACAGTTTTTGATGTTGCGTTGGTAGGATATTCGTGATCGTACCTCATCTAGTTTATTGTCCAATGATTGCACGTTGGCGAGTAGTATTGACGGTAACGGCAGCTTTCCTACTCGCCTTTTGCGGGTCCGGACGAGGCATCCGGCTCTTCGTCCTCTGCATCGCTTCCTTTTGCGAATAATTGGGATGTCTGCCCTGCGGGGTGTTTGGAGAATAATTAGGATGTCTGCCCTGTGGGGTGTTTGGAGAATAATTAGGATGTCTGCCCTGCGGGGTGTTTGGAGAATAATTAGGATGTCTGCCCTGCGGGGTGTTTGGAGAATAATTAGGATGTCTGCCCTGTGGGGTGTTTGGAGAATAATTGGGATGTCTGCCCTGCGGGGTGTTTGGAGAATAATTAGGATGTCTGCCCTGTGGGGTGTTTGGAGAATAATTAGGATGTCTGCCCTGCGGGGTGTTTGGAGAATAATTAGGATGTCTGCCCTGCGGGGTGTTTGGAGAATAATTAGGATGTCTGCCCTGTGGGGTGTTTGGAGAATAATTAGGATGTCTGCCCTGTGGGGTGTTTGGAGAATAATTAGGATGTCTGCCCTGTGGGGTGTTTGGAGAATAATTAGGATGTCTGCCCTGTGGGGTGTTTGGAGAATAATTAGGATGTCTGCCCTGTGGGGTGTTTGGAGAATAATTAGGATGTCTGCCCTGTGGGGTGTTTGGAGAATAATTAGGATGTCTGCCCTGTGGGGTGTTTGGAGAATAATTAGGATGTCTGCCCTGTGGGGTGTTTGGAGAATAATTGGGATGTCTGCCCTGTGGGGTGTTTGGAGAATAATTGGGATGTCTGCCCTGTGGGGTGTTTGGAGAATAATTGGGATGTCTGCCCTGTGGGGTGTTTGGAGAATAATTGGGATGTCTGCCCTGTGGGGTGTTTGGAGAATAATTGGGATGTCTGCCCTGTGGGGTGTTTGGAGAATAATTGGGATGTCTGCCCTGTGGGGTGTTTGGAGAATAATTGGGATGTCTGCCCTGTGGGGTGTTTGGAGAATAATTGGGACGTCTGCCCTGTGGGGTGTTTGGAGAATAATTGGGACGTCTGCCCTGTGGGGTGTTTGGAGAATAATTGGGACGTCGGCCCTGTGGGGTGTTTGGAGAATAATTGGGACGTCTGCCCTGTGGGGTGTTTGGAGAATAATTGGGACGTCTGCCCTGTGGGGTGTTTGGAGAATAATTGGGACGTCGGCCCTGTGGGGTGTTTGGAGAATAATTGGGACGTCGGCCCTGTGGGGTGTTTGGAGAATAATTGGGACGTCTGCCCTGTGGGGTGTTTGGAGAATAATTGGGACGTCTGCCCTGTGGGGTGTTTGGAGAATAATTGGGACGTCTGCCCTGTGGGGTGTTTGGAGAATAATTGGGATGTCTGCCCTGTGGGGTGTTTGGAGAATAATTGGGATGTCTGCCCTGTGGGGTGTTTGGAGAATAATTGGGATGTCTGCCCTGTGGGGTGTTTGGAGAATAATTGGGATGTCTGCCCTGTGGGGTGTTTGGAGAATAATTGGGATGTCTGCCCTGTGGGGTGTTTGGAGAATAATTGGGATGTCTGCCCTGTGGGGTGTTTGGAGAATAATTGGGATGTCTGCCCTGTGGGGTGTTTGGAGAATAATTGGGATGTCTGCCCTGTGGGGTGTTTGGAGAATAATTGGGATGTCTGCCCTGTGGGGTGTTTGGAGAATAATTGGGATGTCTGCCCTGTGGGGTGTTTGGAGAATAATTGGGATGTCTGCCCTGTGGGGTGTTTGGAGAATAATTGGGATGTCTGCCCTGAGGGGTGTTTGGAGAATAATTGGGATGTCTGCCCTGAGGGGTGTTTGGAGAATAATTGGGATGTCTGCCCTGAGGGGTGTTTGGAGAATAATTGGGATGTCTGCCCTGAGGGGTGTTTGGAGAATAATTGGGATGTCTGCCCTGTGGGGTGTTTGGAGAATAATTGGGATGTCTGCCCTGAGGGGTGTTTGGAGAATAATTGGGATGTCTGCCCTGAGGGGTGTTTGGAGAATAATTGGGATGTCTGCCCTGTGGGGTGTTTGGAGAATAATTGGGATGTCTGCCCTGAGGGGTGTTTGGAGAATAATTGGGATGTCTGCCCTGAGGGGTGTTTGGAGAATAATTGGGATGTCTGCCCTGTGGGGTGTTTGGAGAATAATTGGGATGTCTGCCCTGTGGGGTGTTTGGAGAATAATTGGGATGTCTGCCCTGAGGGGTGTTTGGAGAATATCCTGTGAGTCCTGCTTGTTGTTGAAAAAATCTTTGTCTAATCCGAGGTGAGTGATCACTGTCCTGATATCCAGAAGCTCTCAGTCTAATCCGAGGTGAGTGATCACTGTCCTGATATCCAGAAGCTCTCAGTCTAATCCGAGGTGAGTGATCACTGTCCTGATATCCAGAAGCTCTCAGTCTAATCCGAGGTGAGTGATCACTGTCCTGATATCCAGAAGCTCTCAGTCTAATCCGAGGTGAGTGATCACTGTCCTGATATCCAGAAGCTCTCAGTCTAATCCGAGGTGAGTGATCACTGTCCTGATATCCAGAAGCTCTCAGTCTAATCCGAGGTGAGTGATCACTGTCCTGATATCCAGAAGCTCTCAGTCTAATCCGAGGTGAGTGATCACTGTCCTGATATCCAGAAGCTCTCAGTCTAATCCGAGGTGAGTGATCACTGTCCTGATATCCAGAAGCTCTCAGTCTAATCCGAGGTGAGTGATCACTGTCCTGATATCCAGAAGCTCTCAGTCTAATCCGAGGTGAGTGATCACTGTCCTGATATCCAGAAGCTCTCAGTCTAATCCGAGGTGAGTGATCACTGTCCTGATATCCAGAAGCTCTCAGTCTAATCCGAGGTGAGTGATCACTGTCCTGATATCCAGAAGCTCTCAGTCTAATCCGAGGTGAGTGATCACTGTCCTGATATCCAGAAGCTCTCAGTCTAATCCGAGGTGAGTGATCGCTGTCCTGATATCCAGAAGCTCTCAGTCTAATCCGAGGTGAGGGATCGCTGTCCTGATATCCAGAAGCTCTCAGTCTAATCCGAGGTGAGTGATCGCTGTCCTGATAACCAGAAGCTATTTTCTGCCGTAAGATACGGTTGCAGAAACACGTACAAAATAATTTACAAATATCGTGAAAAAAAACACATAATAGCACAATTGGTTAGGAGACCATAAGACGGCGGCCATCTTGGGCTAGGTTAGGAATGCTGTGTTGCACGTGTAGCGCGACAATTTACTTGACGTCATTACGTCATGTACCTACGTTATATAGGTATGCACGGTAGCATTGACATGGGTTTTTAACATCGGAACATTAACATGTTCAACGATATATTGTGCATCCCTACTTGGTATCATATGTGACTGTTTGACCATGTTCCTGACCGCGATTGATTTGTTCATAGCCAGTTCTCCAAGTAGGTAGGTCATTTCAGATCAAATACGAAGTTATAATTCGCTCAGTCATGTTCCTTATAGGCTGATTTTATGATTCTCTGTTCCAATGTCCATATTGACACACAACTTGGAATACATACCCACAATGCATTTCTATTAATTCTTATAAATAAGAATTTGTTCTTATCTGACATGCCTAGTTAAATAAAGGCTAAATAAAATATATATATTGTTTGTGTTTTGTGACTAAGGGATCGTATTACTCTCATAGCTTTATTGATAAGCTTACTATGTCAATAAATGATCTTCCCCTTAGTCATATCCTGTTTCCTCTTCGCTCATCAGGGAGTCAACATGCAGAAACATGTTATGGTTCAAGAACAGTCTTCCACCAGAAACCAATTTATGTCTGACCCTTGTTAACAGCTGTGGAATGTCTTGTGTGTTTGCCTGCTGGTGTTTTGAGGAAGCTACAGTGTCTTTGTTTTTGGTCTGCTGTCTTCAATGAATTTTCCAGCGGTTCAAACTGACACGATTTACAGTATGTTGTTCTAATGTTTTAGTTTGTGGCAGATGTTTTGGGCTCTTTGGAATGGCAGCAGTTTAAATAGGATTTGCAGAGATTGATGCAATTAAGTAGAGGTCACTAATGCTTTCATGGTGTGAGGTTCTGGCATGTGATTGCAAATGTTGATATTTTAGGTTGCTTATGTTGTTTGGGAATGTATGACACCTCACAGGGTGTGTAGTAATTCTGTAATTTCTCTTAATCTTTTTCTCGGGAAGCACTCTTTTTGCAATGACATAATCATATATCAATTATGTAACTATTTGATGACATGGGCTCAAATCCTGTGGAGTGAACAAAATGGGTCATGTCATGGTAAGTGATTTGCTTATATTATAAAACTGTGGCATACATTTCCCTCCGTTCAGTTATGAAATGATAGTTACCAAGCAACTAGTCACACAAACAAAGCCTGAGGGTGCTTTCCAGCTGATGCGGCGTTCAAAGTGAGGAACTCATGCAATGTAATTTGCGTTGTAAAATAACAAAGCAGTCATTACCTGTATGTTTCGTTATTTGCTTTGGCATATGTATATTTATGTGCTTGTCTACTGGAACTATACGATATAATCAAAATATGATATACAGTGCATACATGAATAGGCCCAAGATGGTTGTTGAGAGATCATCTGTTAAATGTTTCCTTCAACCTTTAATGGAAGCTGAAGTCGTATACTGTATTATCATAGCAGCGCTGTCTTTACCACTGTGGCCTTGTATCTGAAGACTTTATGGGGTGCTGAGGACCCCGATGCCTTAAGATCGACCTCAGAGCGTGGCCATTCTGTAAAATGACCACTGCTCAAACTCTCAGCTCATCAAGTGAAGTGGGCAGCTCGGAAGTCTCCCAAGTCCACCATGACTTTTCCACCAACTGTTTCTGTCCCAATGTTAACACAAAATTCCTTAGTTTAGAATGGAAAAGCTCCCACTGATCCAGAAGGAAATTACTGGATTTCTGGATTTTCCAGAGGATGTGGTGTTTTAATTCAGGCACATTTTAGGATGACCTAACAGAGGTCCTTTGTAATACTTGAGGCTGAGATGCCCTTCACCACAGTTTTAGGTTCAGCTTAGCTTTTTAAGGCCATCCTCAGCATGACCAGGCTGTTCAAATGTGGGGTCGGTCCTTTGTTCTGGTACACACCTAAAACATGTCCCTTCTCCAGTTCCCAGGAGATTTCCCTCCATTTAAAAAAAATTCTCTGATGGAATACACAGGCTTTAATGCTGAAAGAAAATCTATCCGTTATTCCAAAAGCATGGTTAGCTAATCCATTGGTTACGTTTTGGAAATGAGAAAAATCAACATGAATAAGATCATCTGAATTTATGTTGAATGGGTCAGGCTTCAGGGAGAAGCCAGAAAAAGGAAACCGCTATTGTAAATTTAATCTATCGTAAATTGCTTAGTCGGTCATTTCCTCATGAGCAACAGTACATCAAAACCAGAACATGGTGTCACGTTCCGCTGTCTTCATTTTGTGAACAGTTTTGGTACTCTGCTGTATCTCAGTACTTGTATTGTATGTAGTATATACAGTTTATCATAAGTATTAATACTCATAGTTTATTTAGTGTAGTATATATAATGTAATGTACAGTGTATTCAGACCCCTTGACTTTTTCCACGTTTTGTTACGTTACAGCCTTATTCTAAAATGGATTAAAGTTTTTTTCCTCATCAATCTACACACAATACCCCATAATAACAAAGCAAAAACAGTTTTTTAGACATTTTTGCAAATCTATAAAAACTGAAATCATATTTATGTAAGTATTCAGACCCTTTACTCAGTACTTTGTTGAAGCACCTTTGGCAGCGATTACAGCCTCGAGTCTTCTTGGGTATTACACTACAAGCTTGGCACACCTGCATTTGGAGAGTTTCTCTCATTCTTCTCTGTAGATCCTCTCAAGCTCTCAGTACAAAGTACTGAGTAAAGGGTCTGAATACTTATGTAAATGCCATATTTCAGTTTTTTATTTGTAATGCATTTTAGAAAATGTTCTAAATAGTTTTTGCTTTGTTATTATGGGGTATTGTGTGTAGATTGAGAGGGGGAAACGATTTAATCAATTTTATAATAAGGCTGTAAGGTAACAAAATGTGGGAAAGGTCAAGGGGTCTGAATACTTTCAGAATACACATTATTTAGTGTAGTGTGTGTGTGTACACACACACTACACTAAATAATGTGTATTCTGAAAGTATTCAGACGTATATACATATACACAGTAGATATCCGTATTCATCCCCCATCCATAAGTATTCACATTTTGTTGCGTTACAAAGTGGGATTAAAATAGATTCAATAGTGATTTTTTTTTTTTTGTCATTGATCTACACACTTTAAAAAAAAATTTTTTTTACAAACTAATACAAATTATATTACTAAAATATTGTCTGCATAACTATTCACCCCCTTTTTGTATAGGCCCTGCCTAAATCAGTTCAGGAGAAAAATGTCAAATAAGTTACATGGACTGTAAATAATAGGGGTTGACGTTATTTTTTAATGACTTCCCCTTCCTCTGTGCCCCATACATACAACATATGTAAGGTTCCTCAGTAAAGTATTGAATTTCAAGCACAGATTAAACTACAAAAACCAGAGAGCTTTTTGAAAGCCTCAAAGAAGGGCAGGGATGGGTAACAAATCAGAAATTGAATATCTCTTTAAGCATGGTCAAGTTAATAATGATGCTCTTTGGATTATGTATTAAACCACCCAGGCACATCAAAGATGGTCTTGCTTCTGATCTGAGCTGCAGGACCGGATAGAAACTGCTTAGGGATGTTACCATGAGGCATTGGTGATTCTAAAACAGCTACAGACTTCAAGGGCTGTGATGGTCGAAAACTGAGGATGGATCAACAACATCGTGGTGACTCAACAATAATGACCTAAATTACAGTGAAAAGAAGAATACAAATACACAGAGTAAAACTTTTCCAAAACATTAATCCTGTAAGGCATTAAAGTAATCTTGCAAAAAAAACACACACCAAAGGAATACACTTTTTTTGCCTAAATGCAAAGCCTTATGATTGGGTCAAATCCAACACCACACATCACTAAGTGTCCTTGTTTTCAAACATTGGGGTGGCTGCATCATGGTAGGGGTATGCTTTTCATCGGCAAAACGGGAGTTTTTCAGGATAAAAAGAAACGGTATGGAGCTAAGCACTGGCAAAATCCTAGAGGAGAACCTGCTTCAGTCTGCTTTACACCAGGCACTGAGAGGAACCTTTCAGCAGGACAAAAACCTACAACACAAGGCCAAATCTACAGTGGCGTGTCTTACCAAGAAGAGAGTGAACAGTTTTGACTTAAATCTGCTTGAAAATCTATGGCAAGACTTGATAATTGATAATTGCTGTCTAGCCATGATCCCCAACACCTTAACAGAGCTTGAAAAATTTTAA
The DNA here is from genome assembly GCF_016432855.1 of Salvelinus namaycush. NCBI lineage: Eukaryota > Metazoa > Chordata > Actinopteri > Salmoniformes > Salmonidae > Salvelinus > Salvelinus namaycush. The sequence continues at coordinate 33,500,596 of NC_052335.1, forward strand.
AAAGAAAAATTGGCAAATATTGCACAATCCAGGTGTGCAAAACTCTTCGAGATTTACCTAATAAGAGTCAGCTGTCATCGCTGCTAAAAGGGTTTCTAACATGTATTGACTCAGGGGGTGAATACTTTTTTAATCAAGGTAAATTAATGTGTTATTTTTCATCTTTAAAAAATAATGTGATGTTTCTTCCACTTGTGTAGATTGTTGACAAAAAATGACAAATCCATTTTAATCCCACTTTAAATAGTTATGATAGGCACTATATCAATGGATTCTGCACTGCATTGAAGCATAAGATGTTCTTCTCCTGACCAGTGAATCATAATTGCAGCTCTCAAAACAATTTAAGTGAAGCCAACTTGTTTACACGCGGTATTTAATCAGGTGGATACATTTTATTTAGCAGAATATGCCTGGACAAGTAGCCATCTTATAAATAGTGGGATACTGCACTGATTTACACCTCTCCAAATCTCTCTTCTTGATAGGAAACTTCAGTTGCTGTACGTTGTCAATAGGGGTCCATTAATGGTACATTTCTGGTGAAGCAATCACAAGGCATCTTTGCTCTGCTATTTCTCAGTGAGGGACTTGTCCAGTTGATTGGTCAAGTGATGCCTTGCTCTTTAGTCATCTTTGATTTTGCTTCAGAAAACTCAGGCGAGTTGAATGTGATTTGGTGGATGAGCTTTTCCCACCGTTGGATGACCAATCACAATGAATTCCACCAATGTCAGTCAGAATGTACATACGTTTTCCCTAACTCCCTGTCCTCTTCTCCTTCCAGAATCCCCCCGTTTGTCCACCGCCTCCATCAGTAGTAATGAGCGGGCACCCTCCGCCACGCCCTCCGACTGCTCCGACTTCCCCTCCGCTGGCCAGCGCCCCGTGAGCCTGGTCTCCACCTTGTCCTCGGGGTCCGGTTCGTCCCGGGACGACAGCCCCGCTCAGCCTCCACCTGGCGGCACCGTACCCCCTACCGGAGACGACATCGACTTGGAGCTGAATCCTCCGGTTGACGTCGGCGATCAGGACCGCCAGCACCCCGATACGGCGGACCCTTCTGGGGAAGGACTGGTCTCTCGTGGCGGGAAGTTCGACCAGCTTAACAACAACAACACTGCCACGCCCTCGCGGGCTGCCAGCACCCGCCACACGCCCCCGTTATCGCCCTTCGCAGCCATAACTATGGCGCCCAACCCCAAGATCACCTACTTGGACCGGGTGGTCATGGAGATCATCGAGACAGAGCGCATGTACGTGAGGGATCTGCGCAGCATCGTGGAGGTACGTGACAAAGTATCCTCTTTGCTTTTAAAGCGCTTCCATGCATTACACAGTCAAATTGACCTTGGTATTTGTTGGTTTGCCTGTACAGTTGCAGTGAAATGTCTTTATTGCAAAAGAGCTCAGTCAAAGTTTTTCCTATACAGAATTTTCCATTATCCCTCTATACACTTTGGTGGTCAAATCATAACAGTTCTGTGTATAGTTTATGTGAAATATCGCAATGAAAACTGATTACCGTAATTGCTGGACTATTAAGCGCACCAGAATATAAGCCGTATCCACTGAATTTAAAAAAAAATATGTATTTTGTACATAAACCGCACATGTCTATAAGCCGCAAGTGCCTACCGGTACATTGAAACAAATGAACTTTACACAGCCTTTAAACGAAACACGGCTTGTAACAAAAATAAATAGGCTTTAACGAAACACGGCTTGTAACAAAAATTTAAAAAAATAGCAGTAAACAGTAGCCTACCAAGAAAGTCAAACTTCATTGCGGTGGCGATTTGTTTTGGCTTTCAGTTGGATCTGCACAGTTGAAACACCTCGGCAGTCTGCTCTCTGTGTGTTGACCCAGTCTTCAAGCTCATTTTCTAGTTCGGGCCATCTGCTTTTCTTCTCTGAAAGCTTTTGTTGTCTTTCTGCACTGAGTCAGTTCCTCACGCTGCTGTTTCCAACGTCTTATCATCGACTCATTAACCTGTCTAGGATGAGTGTGCCGCTAGCGGCACTCCCCCCCCACCCCCACTGAAAAACCAGTGCCGCGAAATTCAAAAAAAATATATTTTTTAAATATTTAACTTTCACACATTAAAGTCCAATACAGCTAATGAAAGACACAGATCTTGTGAATCCAGTCAACATGTCCGATTTTTAAAATGTTTTACAGGGAAGACACAATATGTAAAGATGTACATCTATTACCTAAAAACACATTAGCATAATCCACCATCTTTTATTTGTCCACCAACACCAGTAGCCATCACCAATTCGGCTAAACTAAGATATTTATAGCCCCTAACCAAGAAAAAAACTCATTAGATGACAGTCTGATAACATATTTATGGTATGGGATAGGTTTTGTTAGAAAAAAGTGCATATTTCAGGTAGATGGCATAGGTTACAATTGCACCCACCGTCACAAATGGAATAGAAAAACTACTTAGAGCAACGTGTTTACCTACTTACTAATCATCAAACATTTCGTAAAAATACACAGCATACACGAATCGAAAGACACAGATCCTGTGAATACAGACAATATTTCAGATTTTCTAAGTGTCTTACAGCGAAAACACAATAAATCGTTATATTAGCATAGCACATAGCACATAGCAGCCCAGCATTGATTCTAGCCAAAGTGAGCGATAAAAGTCAACATCGCCAAAATATATTAATTTTTTCACTAACCTTCTCAGAATTCTTCAGATGACACTCCTGTAACATCATATTACACAATCCATATAGAGTTTGATCGAAAATGTTTATATTTAGCCACCAAAATCATGGTTAGACAATGTGAAATGTAGCTCAGCTGGTCAGAAAATGTCCTTGCGCCACTTAGACAGTGATCTACTCTTATACATAAATACTCATAAACGTGACTAAAAAATATAGGGTGGACAGGGATTGATAGACAATTTAATTCTTAATACAATTGCGGAATTACATTTTTTAATTTATCCTTACTTTTCAATACAGTTTGCGCCAAGCGAAGCTACGTCAAAAAACATGGCGTCCTAAGCCACTAAAATGTTTCGACAGAAACACGATTTATCATAATAAAAATGTCCTACTTTGAGCTGTTCTTCCATCAGTATCTTGGGCAAAGGATCCTTTCTTGGGAGTAATCGTCTTTTGGTGGAAAGCTGTCCTCTTGCCATGTGGAAATGCCAACTGCGTTCGGGATGAACTGAAAGCGTGCCCAGCTATTCACAGCGTTAAAGAAATAAATGTCCCAAAATCGCACTAAACGGATATAAATTGCTATAAAACGCTTTAAATTAACTACCTTATGATGTTTTTAACTCCTATAACGAGTAAAAACATGACCGGAGAAATATAACAGGCTAAACTAACGCTTGGAAAAATAGCAGGTCGATGTCCTCCACGCGCATGACGCAGCTGGAAAGGAGCTCCTACCTACAGGGTTTTTTTATTTATAGGGCCTGTGAACGCGCAATCGACCCCATTCAAATCGTCATCACGTAAAGGCATCCAGGGGAAGACGTAAGCAGTGTCCGTATAGTCATAGCAATAACAGTGCCCTTTTAACTGACTCCAGAACAGTGGCCAAAATTTCTGAAATCTGACTCCATGTCAGGGAAATTGCTGTAGAATGGGCTCTGTTCCACTTAGAGACAAAATTTCAACTCCTATAGAAACTATAGACTGTTTTCTATCCAATAATAATAATAATATGCATATTGTACGATCAAGGATTTTGTGGGAAGCCGTTTCAAAAATTACACGATTAGCATAAATAGTCTCAACAGCGCCCCCATCCTCAACAGGTTAAGGCCAAGCTCCCGTTCAGCAGCTCTATTTCCTTTTCCAACAGCCAGATCGATCGCCTGCAACTTGAAAGCTGCATCATATGCATTTCTCCGTGTCTTTGCCATGATGAGGGTGACAAAATGACTACCGTAATCAGAATGATGGGAAGTTTGAGCGCGCTCGATTTACGTCACATTATGTGACGGTGCTCATTTTTTTGGCGGCGTGAATCTTGTGGGAAGAAAAAAAAATCATAAATTAGCCGCGTCATTGTATAAACCGCGAGATTCATAGCGTGGGGAAAAAGTAGCGGCTTATAGTCCGGAAATTACAGTAATGCACTTGCGGGTGTAGAAAAGGCACCCCTAGCGTGAGGGACACTGGCGGGCAGACTGTGTCGCAGGCCTGGGATGTTTGCCTGTGACAGGTGGGCTTTCTCTTCACAACCGCTTAGACGTGTCACACGAGGGTCCAAGTCCCATTAGCACGCCCCATCTGCCAAGCCAGTCCCATGATTGGCCTAAACTTAAGGCTAGGCACAAACAAAGGGCAACGAGAGGTCAGTCTGAAGGACAGTCTCAGATTTACTGTGTTGTGTCTGGGATGACAATGCTCATAAAATCACATTTTAAGGCATGTTTGTAAACCATTGCATTGTGTGGACCAAAGAGATTGACAATGTAAACAAGGGTCTTTCATCTGGTCTCAAGTCGGGTGATTGGCTGGGCTATTCATAGATAGCTATGAGGATTTGGTTGTCGGCAGTAGGAAGGCCTCATGCTGAGTTGAATCCTTCAATCTCAAGCAATTTGAGTAACTCCAAAAGAGCGTCGCTGGAGAGCTGTCATTCACTTAAATGGCAAATCCAGTTAGCGTGGTCAGATCAGTGAGGCATAGGGGGCTTAGCAGGTTTGTTTGTGTGCGAAAGAGACTGCAGCGCGAGCATGTGTTTCTTCTTCGCGTGTCAAGGCTTGTGACCACATTTAGCCACATGCCACTCCATTTCAGCCAGTTCTCTCGACTGTATGGAACTGACTTGAACATTTTGACTTTTATCAATGACTTATTATCAGTGGGTGGGGATAGGAATCCATGGATACCAGGTGTGACGTCACTGGGTTTACTATTATTAACCCTTTAAGACTAATGCTGCGGGATCATCTCCTTACATAACAATGGGTCTTGACTGGAGGATCATGCCTGTCCTTAAGCAGACAAGTCAATGTCTTTCTTCTTCCATACAGGATGCTGCATGTGGAGATTATGTGTACATTATGCACTGCACAGAATGATTCATCAAACATAATCCAAATATGACAACTTTGCAAACGCCATTAACTAGTGGGTGAACACACACAGACGCAATAGTGTTTACATACTGCTTTACTCATCTCATATGTATATACTGTTTTCTGTTCTACTGTATTTTAGTCAATGCCACTCCGACATTGCTCAATCTAATAGTTATAGATTTCTTAATTCCATTCTTTTACTTTTAGATTTGTGTGTGTTGTGAATTGATAGATGATACTGCACTGTTGGAGCTAGGAACACAAGCATTTAGTTAGATACTACTGCACTGTTGGAGATAGTAACACAAGCATTTAGTTAGATACTACTGCACTGTTGGAGATAGGAACACAAGCATTTAGTTAGATACTACTGCACTGTTGGAGATAGGAACACAAGCATTTACTTAGATACTACTGCACTGTTGGAGATAGGAACACAAGCATTTAGTTAGATAGGAACACAAGCATTTAGTTAGATACTACTGCACTGTTGGAGATAGGAACACAAGCATTTAGTTAGATACTACTGCACTGTTGGAGATAGGAACACAAGCATTTAGTTAGATACTACTGCACTGTTGGAGATAGGAACACAAGCATTTACTTAGATACTACTGCACTGTTGGAGATAGGAACACAAGCATTTAGTTAGATACTACTGCACTGTTGGAGATAGGAACACAAGCATTTAGTTAGATAGGAACACAAGCATTTAGTTAGATACTACTGCACTGTTGGAGATAGGAACACAAGCATTTAGTTAGATAGGAACACAAGCATTTAGTTAGATACTACTGCACTGTTGGAGATAGGAACACAAGCATTTAGTTAGATACTACTGCACTGTTGGAGATAGGAACACAAGCATTTACTTAGATACTACTGCACTGTTGGAGATAGGAACACAAGCATTTAGTTAGATACTACTGCACTGTTGGAGATAGGAACACAAGCATTTAGTTAGATAGGAACACAAGCATTTAGTTAGATACTACTGAACTGTTGGAGATAGGAACACAAGCATTTAGTTAGATACTACTGCACTGTTGGAGCTAGGAACACAAGCATTTAGTTAGATATTACTGAACTGTTGGACCTAGGAACACAAGCATTTACTTAGATACTACTGCACTGTTGGAGCTAGGAACACAAGCATTTAGTTAGATACTACTGCACTGTTGGAGATAGGAACACAAGCATTTACTTAGATACTACTGCACTGTTGGAGATAGGAACACAAGCATTTAGTTAGATAGGAACACAAGCATTTAGTTAGATACTACTGCACTGTTGGAGATAGGAACACAAGCATTTAGTTAGATACTACTGCACTGTTGGAGATAGGAACACAAGCATTTAGTTAGATAGGAACACAAGCATTTAGTTAGATACTACTGCACTGTTGGAGATAGGAACACAAGCATTTAGTTAGATACTACTGCACTGTTGGAGATAGGAACACAAGCATTTAGTTAGATAGGAACACAAGCATTTAGTTAGATACTACTGCACTGTTGGAGATAGGAACACAAGCATTTAGTTAGATAGGAACACAAGCATTTAGTTAGATACTACTGCACTGTTGGAGATAGGAACACAAGCATTTAGTTAGATACTACTGCACTGTTGGAGATAGGAACACAAGCATTTAGTTAGATAGGAACACAAGCATTTAGTTAGATACTACTGCACTGTTGGAGATAGGAACACAAGCATTTAGTTAGATACTACTGCACTGTTGGAGCTAGGAACACAAGCATTTAGTTAGATACTACTGCACTGTTGGAGATAGGAACACAAGCATTTAGTTAGATACTACTGCACTGTTGTAGCTAGGAACACAAGCATTTAGTTAGATACTACTGCATTGTTGGAGATAGAAACAAAAGCATTTTGCTACACCCACAATAACATCTGCCAAATCAAATTGTATTGGTCACATGCACATGGTTAGCAGATGTTATTGGTCAGATACACATGGTTAGCAGATGTTATTGGTCACATGCAGATGTTATTGGTCACATGCACATGGTTAGCAGATGTTATTGGTCACATACACATGGTTAGCAGATGTTATTTGTCACATTCACACGGTTAGCAGATGTTATTGTGAGTATAGTGAAATGCTTATGCTTGCAGCAGTATCTAACAGGTAATATCTAACAAATTCCACAACAAAACCTAATATCTAACAAATCTAAGTAAAGGGATGGAATAAGAATATATACATATAAATATATGGATGAGCAATGACCGAGCGGCATAGACAAGATGCAATAGATGGTATAAAATACAGTATATACATATGAGTATGTGGCCAATAAAATTAGATTTCATGTACGCGTACACACACCATGCTGGTATAGTGTTGTTACAAAGGAGCGTGCTCTTATTCCAGACCAGCTGTGGTTTAGACACACACACACACACACACCACGCTCAAGCAGAACACTTACATACTGTACACACATACTATGCTTTTAACACACACACACACCCATCAGTCGAGAGCTCAGTCAAGCAAATCCTGCTGAGAAAACGATTGTACAATGGCTGCTCACACACTCATTCTCTCATGCATGTCTTCCTCTCGATAATTGTATATATATATTTTTTTTAGCTAGACACCGTACTCTTAGAAATTGCAATCATATGAAAATGTATTCCATGAATACCTAAATGAGTGAATATTTTCTCATCATCCTATGATAAATGACATCTTGAAACTGTAGCACTGTTTCATTTTAAAGGACCAGGATGATACTCTGGAATGACTTATGTAGCTGACCGAAAATGATCGATACTGACCGGACCGACCATTATCAAGGACATTTTACTGATATCCATAATAACAAATAAGTATCCTTTACTAGAGGAAAGTGATGTTTCAAATAAAATAAGGGGACAATGATATCCACAACATTTAAAATAGTGGTAGTTGTCTTACGATAGATTTTTTTATTTTTATATTACACTTATCTTGATATGGATTTTTGTCCATATGGCCCAGCTCTACAACATACCATTCGTTACCATCACATTTATTTGAAGTAGTAGAGTCAGTGCTTTGCATTTCTTCGCCTTTTTTGTCCTGAAATCCATTGGTTACTTGGTTGGGTTAGGGTTGGAGTACTTGATTGGGCTAGGGTTAGGGTTGGAGTACTTGATTGGGTTAGGGTTGGAGTACTTGATTGGGTTAGGGTTGGAGTACTTGATTTGGCTAGGGTTGGAGTACTTGATTGGGCTAGGGTTGGAGTACTTGATTGGGCTAGGGTTAGGGTTGGGGTACTTGATGCTTGACAAAGTCATGAGTGCCCAAAAGGCGGCTATCCAGAATTAGACATTTAAAAAAAGAGCAAGATCCCACTCAAGTAACTGATTTCTGTCTGTAGAAGAGCTCTCGGCTAACTTGACATAGTATTAGCGACCTTCAGGAACTCTGTATACAATCTCACATGTCATTTGCGTGGCAACTGATCCATCAACATAGTAAACCTATGAAATTACAGCTCAGAACCTCAGATTAGCCAATCGGGGCACAGAAATATCCCTCTGTCTCAACAGAGGTCATATGGTTGTGTTTTTTATTCTTAAAAAAATATATATTTACCACGTAAATTCACTGAACACATTCTCATTGATGCAAAGTATCAATGACCCAAGTCTGCCTCAGAAGTAGTCCCATACTGTCGTTCCTGCGCTGGGTAAAAGTTGCCTGTAGGCACAAGTCTAGGGTGAGCACCATCCCTCAATCCATTATGTGGGAAAATGCTAAACTGACCTTTATTAGTGTCTCTTGGGGAAAGTTCCTCCTACTTCATGACCTTGACCCCACACTATACATCAATGCTCTAGCTCAGTATTTGCCCGTCTGGCTGAAAGTCTTTGTTAGCATGTTAGGCTGGAGTTGGTACTTGACTACCTCACAAGTAGAGGATCAGAAGCATCTGCTCAGACTTGTCATTATATCACTGTAGTGTATCAATTCAATTGAACAGCTTTATTGGCATGGGAAACATATGTGAACATTGCCAAAGCAGTTCAATACAAATGAACAGTAAACATTACACTGCAGAAGTTCCAAAAGAATAAAGACATTTCAAATGTCATTATGTCAATATACAGTGTTGTAACGATGTGCAAATAGTTAAAGTACAAAAGGGAAAATTAAATAGACATAAATATGTGTTGTATTTACAATGGCATTGGTCACTGGTTGTTCTTTTCTTGTGGCAACAGGTCTCAAATCTTGCTGCTGTGATGGCACACTGTGGTATTTTACCCAGTAGGTAGGGGACTTCATAAAAATGGTGTTTTCAAATACTTTGGATCTGTGTAATCTGAGGGAAATATGTGTCTCTAATATGGTCATACATTTGGCAGGAGGTTAGGAAGTGCAGCTCAGTTTCCACCTCATTTTGAGAGCCAGGTCTTCCTACGGCAGCCTTTCTCAATAGCTAGGCTGTGCTCACTGAGTCTGTACATTAGTAAAAGCTTTCCTTAAGTTTGGGTCAGTTACAGTGGTCAGGTATTCTGCCATAGTGTACTCTGTTGTTTTTGTAAATTCTTTCCAGTGTGTCAAGTAATTACGTATCTTTTTGTTTTCTCATGAGTTGGTTGAGTCTAATTGTGTTGCTGTCCTGGGGCTCTGTGGAGTCTGTTTGTGTTTGTGAACAGAGCCCCAAGGCCAGCTTGCTTAGGGGACTCTTCTCCAAGTTCATCGCTCTATAGGGAATTTAGCGTCTCTTTTCTGGATTTTGATAATTAGCGGGTATCGGCCTAATTCTGCTCTGCATGTTATTTGGTGTTTTACGTTGTACACAGAGGATATTCTTGCAGAGTCTTTAATTTGATGTTTGTCCCATTTTGTGCATTCTTGGTTGGTGAGCGGACCCCAGACCTCACAACCATAACGGGCAATGGGTTCTATAACTGATTTAAAGTATTTTTAGCCAGATTCTAATTGGTATGTCGAATTGTATGTTCCTTTTGATGGCATAGAAGTCCCTTCTTGCCTTGTCTCTCAGCTCGTTCACAGCTTTGTGGAAGTTACCTGTGGCGCTGTTTAGGCCAAGGTATGTATAGTTTTTTGTTTGCTCTAGGGCAATGGTGTCTTGATGGAATTTGTATTTGTATTTGTGGTCCTGGCAACTGGACCTTTTTTGGAACACCATTATTTTTGTCATACTGAGATTTAGGTCTGACAGAATCTGTGCAGAAGATCTAGGTGCTGCTGTAGGCCCTCCTTGGTCGGTGACAGAAGCACCAGATCATCAGTAGACATTTGACTTCAGATTCTATTAGGGTGAGGCCGGGTGCTGCAGACTGTTATAGTATCTCTGACTTAACATTTGTTTGACTTAATTGAAGAACCTGCTATCAGTGGTAACGTGCATGGGTTGATTTATGTGTGAAAGGCACAAGACACCTTTTTTACTTTCTCACTGAAATGACAAAAAAAAAATCCTTCAAGCTTGAGTTGTTGGAGGATGCAAGGGAGAGCCTCTCTATAGATATCAAACAACAGAGGCATGGTCCCTAAATCTATTTAACTAACCACACAGCGCCAACCCTGGGCACTCCTATACTAGCCACCCCTCCCCCCCCAAAATATGACTTCACAATCGTCCAGGATCTTACCTGACCATTCATTCAACCATAGAGAAAACCCATACTTACTACTCAGTATTTTCTCTCACAATTCCCTCTTTGACGTTTGTGGGTTTTGGGTGCTGGCCATGGTGCCTGGTTTGATTTTCATTCGAGCCTCTTTAACCGGCTCAGAGATGTAAAACGATACATTGTACGTGCGCGGGTTTCGCATGAGCTGGAATTTCCCTGTGAACTTGGAAATGTTTTAGCAAAAGTATGCCTCGGTGAGGTAAATCCGTTAGATTGGAAAATGAGCGGTGTAACACAAAATCCGAAGCGGTGTTCCACATTCGGGAGAATGTTGACTTTTCCGTCGAAGCAGAAAGAACTGATTTCACCGTGGGCTTTAGTCCACATAATAGTTTTGATGTGTGCTGTAAATGACATCTCCACTGACACCATTTCTCCACTGTATTTGATGAGCGGATACCATAACCCCATTGGGGTGTGGATTGCCTGTGTATTCATTCGTTAAAATTCGTGATGTACGTTTTTGTTGAAGTATGCTGACTCGTATACGTTTGCACCAAATAGGTCAGTGTATTCAGGCACGACTCCAACCACTACCCCACCCTACCTCATTATCCATTCAACCATATGTAACAGGATCCTTCTCTGCCACGGTCGACTCGAGATTCAAACCAGTGTTCCCAACCATACAGCATACCCATGAAGCCACCGACATTAGCGCTAGCCTGGGGTCGTCCAGTATTTTAGGTCTCTGGGAAGGTGGCATCAGTGAGCGACGCTAACTTAGCCCAATATGTATCCTTTCCATTGTTGGCCTGCATGCTCTTGTCCCATGAGCATTAATATGACAGAGAAGCAAGGAGAGAAGGAAACACTAACACACTTCACTCTAGAAAGTTTGCTTCCTCCTAATGAGGAGGAAAACAAGTCTTTCTTTCTTTCTTTCTCTATTTCTTTCTCTTTCTCTCTCTCTCGCTCTCTCTCTTTCACGCTCTCTCTCTCGCTCTCTCTCTTTCACGCTCTCTCTCTCGCTCTCTCTCTTTCACGCTCTCTCTCTCGCTCTCTCTCTCTCTTTCACTCTCTCTTTCTCTTTCTTTCTCTATTTCTTTCTCTCTCTCTTTCGCTCTCTCTCTCTCTTTCACTCTCTCGCTCTCTCTCTCTCTCTCTCTTTCACTCTTGCTCTCTCGCTCTCTCTCGCGCTCTTTCTCTCGCTCTCTTTCTCTCACTTTCTCTCTCTATTCACTTTCTCTCGCTCTTTCTCTATTTTTCTTTCTCTCGCTCTCTTGCTCTCGCTCGCTCGCTCTCTCTCTCTCTCTCCTTTCTTTCTTATATATATATGTGTGTGTGTGTGTGTCTGTCTACATCACCAGCATGTGTTGAATAGATGAGAGAAAGTAGTCCCCAAGGAGCAGGTTGTCTGATTTCAGACTGAGGAAAGCCTTGATTTACAGGGAGTAAGGGAAAAGGAGACCTCCCTCAGTGAGCCACCAGGGAAGAGTTGCAGACATTGAACAGAAGGGGGGGCGCTAAACGATAACCCGTGATCAAGCAGGAAATCACACTAAAACATGTTGATATTAGTATCTTGCTTTATTTCGTGGGGGGGAAGTAACTGTTTAGATACTAACAGTGTGGAGTGGTGTGTGTTGGATTTACTAATGAAAGTGTAAATAGACGGCTGAACATTCTGAGCTAATCCTACATCTGAGGTCTGATCTGCTTTGCTGATTATACCTTGACTGCTTTTCAGATCAACTGTAATCTAACATGCCTCCACCACAGCCTAGTTTACACTTGTTGTGCGTACGTTCCAGAATGTGTGTGTGTGTGTATGTATGTGTGCCCTTTTGGGGAGTGTGTTTGTGCCCGTATGTGTGTGTGTCAGACCTATGTGTGTAGGTACCTGTGTGTGTGTGTGTGTGTTCCCATGTGTGTAGGTGCCTATGTGTTTGTGTAAGTAAATTGGTACAGTACATACTATAAGATAAACCTTGAGATCATGTGCATCTGTTGAATAACACGTTTTGTGTATTTAAGAGGGAATAGGTAAATGTGTGTTTTTTAAATTTTATTTATTGAATATTCAAAACAAACAATATACTTGCAGTGAAGCCGCTCAACAACTACATCATACCAGTCATCCAACAGACTCCCATTCAGAGCGACACACAGAAGCATCCAGGGTCAATGCCCTGCTCAAGGGCATGTTGACCGATCTACCACCAGGCCAAAAAACGTGAACCAGAACCCTCCAAGATCCCCCCCCCCACAGTTCCTCAATAGCTGTCCCTCAACCATTCGAGACCCCTCCCACAGCCCCCCCCCAGGAGAAAAAATATTCAATTCATTCCATTCCCCACCCCCAAGAACCCACCCAATGCACCAACAACCAAGAGAATGAACTAAAGAGACAAAAGGAAAAGACAGAAGAAAACAGCAAACAACAATGCAAAAAATAAATATAAAATTAAAATACATTTCAAACAAAAGACATCAAGGAGAACTAAAACTATAACAGCAATGCCAACTGTATATGTTTGTGTGCATGTCTGGCGCTATTACATGTATGTGTGTGTTCTTGTATGTGTTAATTTGAGTGAGAGTGTGTGTATGCATGTGTACAAACACCTGCACGGCATCAGCCTCAAGCAAACTGGCATTAGTTGTGAAAACACTGCCATTTAGTGACAAATACATTTGAATGACACTGTTTTATTTAGACTTTATAAAAAAAAAAAAGTAAACTTTTATCTTTGACCATCATTCTATCTCCCACACAGCAACTCCCCTCCCACTTGTCTCCAATTCCACATCCCAACCGAGAAGGAAATCCAACTAAAACATATTGATATTAGTATCTTGCTTTATTTCGTGGGGGGGAAGTAACTGTTTAGATACTAACAGTGTGGAGTGGTGTGTGTTGGATTTACTAATGAAAGTGTAAATAGACGGCTGAACATTCTGAGCGAATCCTACATCTGAGGTCTGATCTGCTTTGCTGATTATACCTTGACTGCTTTTCAGATCAACTGTAATCTAACATGCCTCCACCACAGCCTAGTTTACACTTGTTGTGCGTACGTTCCAGAATGTGTGTGTGTATATGCCCTTTTGGGAGTGTGTTGGTGCCCGTATGTGTGCCTTTTTGTGTATGTGTGTGTGTGTGTGCGACCTTTTGGGTGTGTGTGTGTGTTTGTGCCCGTGTGTGTTTGTGTAAGTAAATTGGTACAGTACATACTATAAGATAAGCCTTGAGATCATGTGCATCTGTTGAATAACACGTTTTGTGTATTTAAGAAGGAATAGGTAAATGTGTTTTTGGATAAGGGGAAATTTGCACACGTCATTGTGTAATGAACTATTCCAATGAAGATTTGCATTCGAAGATGAACACAGAGACTGATGTACGTGCACCCGCCCACCTGTGTGTGTACTTGTAAACCATAAGCTTTTGTTTAGTTTTATCTAACCTCAATTCACCAGACTGCACAATGTTGTGTCCTTCAAAAACCTGTTTTGGGCCTTGGTTATGGTACAACGAAACTCCAATGTTTAGACAACCGCCATGATGTACGCAGTCGTTGGGGCATCTCTGTTCTCGCTGGTGTTCTCTGTTCACCTCGTATGATCCCTTGACCTGAGTTGACCACTTCGGTTAAAGCACATAGCCCACACATAGTTCCTATCTGTTATTTATCCACGTTGAATGTGCTATAATGTCTGCAGATGTTGGACTGCATCCCATTCCCAGGAGGATTAACAAAATGCAGCACGTTAAGCCTAACATCACAGATCTAGTACAAAGCCCCTCTCCGACGCTTGCTTACACTGAGTAAAGCGGATACCGCTTTGCGTTCGCTTGCGCCAAATTGGAAGCTGACTGTTACGTGGGCGCTAACAGTGTTATTTTGGTCAACCAGCACGATGATTACTGTCTTTTGTTCAGTGCATTTTGAACTGCTAGACAAAAACGAGACATGTCAGATTTCACCATGCTCTTCACCTACGCCCTCTAGTGGATGGATGACTAACTGTTACACACACACACACACGACTCCACCCAACCTGAATGACTGGAACTGAAAGCTGGAGGGTCTCAGTATTTATTTTAGCACAAAGTGGAATATCAATATTCAACAAACACACACACTCATGCTGTCACTTGCATATGTTATATTGTCTCATGACCAAGTTTAGATGCCAAAATAATCGTTGAGGGTTTACAGTTATGAGATCAGCCCAGACCCTAAAATAATGCTGACTTGTCAAGCAGTTTGCAAAAGGGTCGGATTGCTCCCTCTTTTTTTTTTTTATATACAGATTTCAGTCTACGGACGTATGTAAAAGCCTGACCATAACATAGCAGTCCTGACCATAACATAGCAGTCCTGACCATAACATAGCAGTCCTGACCAGAATATAGCAGTCCTGACCATAACATAGCAGTCCTGACCATAACATAGCAGTCCTGACCAGAACATAGCAGTCCTGACCATAACATAGCAGTCCTGACCAGAACATAGCAGTCCTGACCATAACATAGCAGTCCTGACCAGAATATAGCAGTCCTGACCATAACATAGCAGTCCTGACCATAACATAGCAGTCCTGACCAGAACATAGCAGTCCTGACCATAACATAGCAGTCCTGACCAGAACATAGCAGTCCTGACCAGAACATAGCAGTCCTGACCAGAACATAGCAGTCCTGACCAGAACATAGCAGTCCTGACCAGAACATAGCAGTCCTGACCAGAACATAGCAGTCCTGACCAGAACATAGCAGTCCTGTCAATCATCATCCAGAGAATGGTACAGTAACTACAGTATGAATTTTCAAAACATACTTAAATGGCATGTTATCAGTGTAACACGGAGTATCTCAGAATCATTTATGTTAGTTATGTTTGAACTTTGACATGTATTGGTTAGATACAACCCAAAATAATATAGAGACAATCAGGGCAGATGTAAAAAATAATAATAGAGGCATTGAATCAAAAAGTATTTAGGTAAATAGACTTTATTAGTCAAAGTAGAAAAAGTTAAGAAATTAGGGGTTGTGTGTGTGTGTGTGTGTGTGTGGGGCGCTCACTCGGGTTGTTTAAATGTTTAGTGACGTGAGAAAGGACGAGAGGTGGAAAAAAGGATGGCTTGAAGGAGGGGCAGGAGGGGAGAAGTGATCTGGCATCTGCAGTTAGGGGAAAAGTTTCTGTCTGGCAGACTTTCACCCCCAATAGAGGACAATAGGAGAAGAGAAAATGGACATTAGTTTAATCAGGATGGAACTTTGCTGTCTGTATTATTAGCTCTTTCAGGATATTAATGTCATTAGTGCTAACTTCACGGACTAATTCTGAGCTAGAAAACCCATAACTGTTTTGAGGTTCCCTAATGCACAAAAAATCTATTTTACATTGGTTTCAAATAAACCTTAACCAATTTCAGTACCTCAGAAGTTTCAGCGCTACATTTACCTTCATGTTGTCTGATTCTGGCAGTTAATTTGCACCCTTCAAGAGAATCTACTTTGTAATAATATGTGAAATGCTCAAATGACGCACACTTATTCAACAGGAGGTCAAACCCTGAGAATTGTACCTGTTTTGGATAGGGTTGGGCGTTGGACTTCTCCATCTTCTGTTGCCTCTTGGCCTGCTTCTTCTGGGACTTTTCCCTTTGGCTCCTCAACCATTCCTCCTCTACCTTCTTTCGTTCCTCCATTGCCCTCAGCAGCTTGGACCTTTTTATCTGCTCAAACATAGCACAGGTCATGCCTGTGTCTAAATTGCCTTTGATGACCAACTGGTCCCCTTTCTTTTCCTCGTTTACGAAGGTCTTCTTGATCTTTGTCTCGTGGTTTTGTCTTATTATTTTGTTCAGCCAGTACACTGCCCTTCTGCACTTGCTGTTTTTGATGAACGCTTTTTTTTCTGCCTCATCTTGGAAGTCCTTCTCCTCTTCGTCACTGGTCTCGGTCTGGAGGCTGGAGCAATCTGAGCCCTCTTGCTCCTCCTCTTCTTCCTCCTCTTCTTCCTTTCTCGCTTCATCTTCATCCACCAGGAACTGTTTGTGGTTCTTCTTCAGTTCCGCAATGATCTTCTGACGTTCGATCTCAAAGGCCTCGGCCTGAGCCTTCTGCTCAGCTTTCTCGGCCTGAGCCTTCTGCTCAGCTTCCTCGGCTTGAGCCTTCTGCTCGGCTTCCTCTGCCTCCTTGAGGAGCCTCTGCTTGGCCTCTTCAATCTCCAATGAAGGGACGATCCTCCCCTCGTAGACAACATCAACATCGATCCATTCGTTGTCATCAAACTCGATGTCCATCACTATACATTGAGCCTTGGCAGCCATCTCAGGCTCTGAATCCTGGTTGGGCTCCGGAGCTTGGTCAGTCTGGGTCTGGAGCCAGGACTGTGGTGTGAGGTCGGCCTGGGGCCTGGGCTTGCACACGATGAGTCCCCAGGGCTCCGGTGTAGCCTGATCACCCTGCACCTGTAGCTCTGTCAGGCTCTGGGTTCTCATTCTCTCATTCGCTTTCTGTAATTCAAAATGTTAATACTAAATTAACAACAATTGCAATTACGAACACTATTCTGCTATTCAATAATAATCATCATAATACTCATGTAATGTCATTATTGTTATTGTCATCATATAATGTCATATATCATCATCATAATCTTGGTCATGTCTGCCTTGCCTGCCATTTTAGCATCTCAAACTGTTGTTGATGCTCTCTACCAGCTTTCATGATCCCCGTCTGTCTCAGCTGGAGATCACAGTCTTTCAGGTTTTGCTCCTCCCTGCATATGGCCTTGAACCACTCAATTTCAGCATTTTTCTTCCTCTCAATCTCTTGAATAGCTTCCTGTAGTCGTCCTTCAAACTCCTCTTCCATATTCTTTCTAAGGCGCATCTCTATCTTCCTTTTGATTTGTTGGAGTTTCTCCAGCTGTCCTTCTTTCATCTTCCCTAGCTCTTCCTCCAACTCTGTTCTTCTGTTGGTCTCCTCCTGGATCATGGTCCTGGCCCTCTCAACCAGCTGAGTCCTTTTCTCTCTCTCTTTCTTGACCTTATTTTTGTACCTCTCCAGAAGGCTTTGCGCGGCCTCCTGAGCCTGCTCTGCTTCTTCCTCCTCCATCCGACGGAGCTTATCTTTTAGAAGCTGATTCTCGGTCTCTCTCTCCTCCCACCTCCTCTCCATTTCTTTATGGAGTACAATATTGCACCTCTCCTTGGTGCTCTCTGCTCTCTTTGACTCATCCTCTCTTTTATCTGTGAGTCCTCTTTGACCTTTGATCCTTAGGTCAGGACTGCTCGATTCATTTGCCATTCTTCTAACAGGAGTAACAGAACATATACAGTACCAGTCAAAAGTTTGGACACACCTACTCATTCAAGGGTTTTTCTTTATTTTTGTTATTTTCTACATTGTAGAGTAATGGTGAAGACACAAACTATGAAATATAACACATGGAATCATGTAGTACCCAAAAAAGTGTTAAACAAATCAAAATATATTTTATATTTGAGATTCTTCAAAGTAGCCACCCTTTGCCTTGATGACAGCTTTGCACACTCTTGGCATTCTCTCAACCAGCTTCATGAGGTAGTCACCTGGAATGCATTTCAATTAATAGGTGTGCCTTGTTAAAAGTAATTTGTGGAATTTATTTCCTTCTTAGTGCGTTTGAGCCAATCAGTTGTGTTGTGACAAGGTAGGGGTGGTATACAGAAGATAGCCCTATTTGGTAAAATACCAAGTCCATATTATGGCAAGAACAGCTCAAATAAGCAAAGAGAAACAGTCCTTCATTACTTAAATTTGATTTATTTAACCCTTATTTTACCAGGTAAGTTGACTGAGAACACATTCTCATTTACAGCAACAAACTGGGGAATAGATACAGGGGAGAGGAGGGGGATGAATCAGCTAATTGTAAACTAGGGATGATTAGGTGACCGTGATGGTATGAGGGCCAGATTGGGAATTTAGCCAGGACACCAGGTTTAACACCCATACCCTTACGATAAGTGCCATGGGATTGTTAGTGACACCCGTTTAACATCCCATCCAAAAGACGACACCCTACACAGGGCAATGTCCCCAATCACTGCCCTAGGGCATTGGGATATATTAATTTAGACCAGAGGAAAGGGTGCCTCCTACTGGCCCTCCAACACCACTTCCAGCAGCATCTTATCTCCCATCCAGAGACCAACCAGGACCAACCCTGCTTAGCTTCAGAAGCAAGCTAGCAGTGGGATGCAGGGTGGTATGCTGCTGGCCCAAAAGACATGGTCAGTCAATCTGGAATTTAAATCATTTTGAAAGTGCAGTCGCAAAAACCATCAAGCGCTATGATGGAACTGGCTCTCATGAGGAACATCACAGGAAAGTAAGACCCAGAGTTACCTCTGCTGCAGAGGATAAGTTTATTAGAGTTACCAGCCTCAGATTGCAGCCCAAATAAATAATTCACAGAGTTCAAGTAACAGACACATCTCAACATCAATTGTTCAGAGGAGACTGCGTAAATCAGGCCTTCATGGTCGAATTGCTGCAAAGAAACCACTACTAAAGGACACCAATAATAAGAAGAGACTTGCTTGGACCAAGAAACACAAGCAATGGACATTAGACCGGTGGAAATCTGTCCTTTGGTCTGATGAGTCCAAATTTGAGATTTTTGCTTCCAACCGCCGTGTCTTTGTGAGATGCAGAGTAGGTGAACAGATGATCTCAGCATGTGTGGTTCCCTCCATGAAGCATGGAGGAGGAGGAGGTGTGATGGTGTGGGGGTGCTTTGCTGGTGACACGGCCTGTGGTTTCTTTAGAATTCAAGGCACACTTAACCAGCATGGCTACCACAGCATTCTGCAGCAATATCTGGTTTGCACACAGTGGGACTATCATTTTTCTTTTCAACAGGACAATGACCCAAAACACACCTACAAGCTGTGTAAGAGCTATTTGACCAAGAAGGAGAGTGATGGTGCTGCATCAGATGACCTGGCCTCTACAATCACCTGACCTCAACCCAATTTAGATGGTTTGGAATGAGTGAAGGAAAAGCAGCTAACAAGAAACTAGTAAAAATAAAGAAAAAACCTTGAATGAGTTGGTGTGTCCAAACTTTTGACTGGTACTGTAAATACAACACTTCCAGAACACATATGCTAAATACACCATTCACACGACACATATCCCATGTTTCTTATTCCATAGAGGGAGAATGCAAAGAACACAATCACCACCAAGAGCCTATGAGCAGTACTACAGTATACATGTACGAATAATGAGCCCCACCACTAACCTAAACTTTGACCTCTGTGACCACACCCACATATTCTGATTGGTTCTTTCCTCATATGAATCATTTGCTTGGAGAGACAGTTTCTTTATAATAGCCATTGTTCTCTAAACCAACTATCTTTCTTTACAAGTAGTTGAATTATTAAAACACGTAATGTAACGACAATGCTATCTGTTTCCTATTTATCCAGTAGCCGAGTTTTAATAAGACATTGAATACATTTCTACTCACCATCATCCAGTCACTCCAACTAACTGTCTGTGACTGAATCAGTAATGGATTTGGGATTTTGTGTGTTTGACCTCATGACAACGCATTGTGATGTCATTCTAATGTCATGCCTACGCTGACCATGCCTACGCTGACCATGCCTACGCTGAGCATCACAATAGAGTCCTGTAAACTGCCCCATTGAATTACATAGAAAACAATTTAATAGGATTTGTATGCACTGCCACCTTAACAGTTAGGCCTAATCAGAGACAAATATTTGCCTGCTGTACTGTATACACATATACAGCTGAGGCAAGCGCACCACTTTTAGTTTTGGTTATATTTTAAATGTGCTTTCATGGGTTGCATGAATGCTAGTTTACTTTATCCTGGTATTTCCCAATGACCAGTGTAGAATATTATGATTTTTTTAAATTTGTAGTTTTTAAATCACTAGCTACCCTTTTCTTATTTTAGTCACGGGTGAAAATGATACGCAGTTATCTGAACATTTGCAATAAAGACCTAATAAAAATACTCATCAAAAACAGACTTCAGTTGTGCACTACCAGATTATATAGTGCATTACCTTTGACCAGAGCCCTGTGGGCCGTCCCGGATAAAAGGTAGTGCACTATTTAGGAGAGAGGGTGCCATTTGGGACACAACGTTAAGGTATTACTGAAGTCAGGTGAAGGTACTTACCAACGCATAGAGATCATATTGTATTACTCTTAAGTATTCTAATTCCTAATTCTATGTACCAACAGCCCTCTGTCACTCAACTGAATCAGTACTGGTGGATTTGGGCTTTTATACCCTTTCCTGCATTGTGATGTCATGCCTATGTCTATGATGTCATGCTTACAGTGACACGCACATTCCAGAGTTAGCCATACTCCTACACAAATGTCTCGATTTTTGCAACTAGAGTTTTCCTGTATTTCTGTCCTCCCTAATTTCTTGTGTTAGTTATATCAGACTGCACATACATGTCAAAGACAGTTAGATGTCCCTGATACATTGTCATCCTTTGTTTCTCATAGAAACAGAATGCAAACACCACAGAGATACGTGAAGAAAAGTACAAAACAAAATCCAAAATCATGTATTTTATTTAACTAGGCAAGTTAGTTAAGAACAAATTCTTATTTACAATGACGGCCTAGGAACAGTGGGTTAACTGCCTTGTTCAGAGGCAGAACGACAGATTTGTACCGTGTCAGCTCGGGGATTCGAACTAGCCCAACGCTCTAAACACTAGGCTACCCTGCCACCCCATATGCTTGAGGTACTATCTATATGTGGCTCCGATTTTCCCAAAAATGTCCAGAAAGTACCCGTTCTTACCAAGTCATTTATACCAAATAAATCCCTGTGGTAATAGGACTTTAAAACACAGCGTTATGATTTGATAGGTGTCCATAGCTCTTTGAAAAAAGGGGGAAAAGTAGCATACGTGTGTTTTCAAGACTAGGTGTGAGCATGTTTCATGAACAAGGCGCTAGTTAGTTAGACTTTATTTAGTAGATAGTGTGTGGACCTAAAATGCTCAGTGATGAAAAGTGGAAAATCCATACTAAAATGTATGAATAAAAGTAAATGAATCCACTCTTTTTTTTGTTTGGGACTTTTGCATCATGATGTCAGGTGAATTGTGACTGAGGTGTAACCATATCTGCCTTGCAGGACTACCTGGCCCACATCATCGACCAGGCAGACCTACCCATTAGACCAGAACAGGTGTGTGCCCTGTTTGGAAACATCGAGGACATCTACGAGTTCAACAGGTGAGCCGCTGACTAACTCATTTCTCTTATCCTTGTTAGGATGTAGTGAATTACTGTACGAAGGAGTGAACGACTGAATGAGTGAGTGACACTGTTTTTCCCAGTACCCAAGTTACACACGGATTAACATTATTTCCATTGTCAAGGCAATTCTATTGATGAAACTATTGTGTCCTTAACACAACACAAGGATTCTCAGGGTCAAAGTCACGTTCATTACATATTTACAAGAGGAGAATTTCAGAATTGATATGCCTGATTTGATGGGTGAAATTGCTCTCATGGAAATGTTGATTGCTGAGCTTGGAAGACCACGTTAACGATGATGGATTTGATGTTGGCGACACGTTAACAGGCATGCCTACATGTGCGTGCAACAGACACACACAGACACACGTTAACAGGCATGCCTACATGTGCGCGCAACAGACACACACAGACACACGTTAACAGGCATGCCTACATGTGCGCGCAACAGACACACACAGACACACGTTAACAGGCATGCCTACATGTGGGTGCAACAGACACACACAGACACACGTTAACAGGCATGCCTACATGTGCGTGCAACAGACACACACAGACACACGTTAACAGGCATGCCTACATGTGCGCGCAACAGACACACACAGACACACGTTAACAGGCATGCCTACATGTGCGCGCAACAGACACACACAGACACACGTTAACAGGCATGCCTACATGTGGGTGCAACAGACACACACAGACACACGTTAACAGGCATGCCTACATGTGCGTGCAACAGACACACACAGACACACGTTAACAGGCATGCCTACATGTGCGCGCAACAGACACACACAGACACACGTTAACAGGCATGCCTACATGTGGGTGCAACAGACACACACAGACACACGTTAACAGGCATGCCTACATGTGCGCGCAACAGACACACACAGACACACGTTAACAGGCATGCCTACATGTGCGCGCAACAGACACACACAGACACACGTTAACAGGCATGCCTACATGTGCGCGTAACAGACACACAGACACACGTTAACAGGCATGCCTACATGTGTGCGTAACAGACACACACAGACACACGTTAACAGGCATGCCTACATGTGCGCGCAACAGACACACACAGACACACGTTAACAGGCATGCCTACATGTGCGCGCAACAGACACACACAGACACACGTTAACAGGCATGCCTACATGTGCGCGTAACAGACACACACAGACACACGTTAACAGGCATGCCTACATGTGTGCGTAACAGACACACACAGACACACGTTCGTTGCACGTCTTGCTCCAGTATACAATGAAACAGCATATTTACTCGGTTACACTTTTATGACAGGCTACCACTCTCATCATTTGTCATCAATGGTTTGTACACCACAGTTGGTTCATGGTGCCGGGGAGCAGTTTACAGAAGGCCCGCCTGTGTTGACAGTGGTCCTTTGTGCTCTGAAAGGCCCAATTGTATTAGTGCGTCAGATCTAGAGCCAGAGACCCACAGAGGCCTATCAGAGAGAGAGATTTGGGTCGCAAGTGAACAGGCGCCAAGTCCTGTGTTTAGGAAAAGTAAATAATTTAGCCACACTGCCTCCCAAAACAATGTCTGTGGGCACACACACATACAAATAGCTACTCTCTCGTCCTCTTATTCACTGAAGCATCTGAACACCAAAAGCTGTGTGCTAAAGATAGCTGGCCTCATGACCAGTAACGTCACCACACTCCTACTGTTTGTTAGTGGTGGGTCGTGTCCAGGCCACCCACCTCACTACCCAATGCTATCCTACAGTGCCTGAGATTGGAGAGTCCCATCTATGCTCCAGCATCCACAACAATGTTTGTTAGTGGTGGGTCCTGTCCTTTTTAACTTTGATTTACGATGACATGCAATACTCCCTGAAGTCAGAGATGGTACACCGATAGCCTCCCCTTTCCCCCTACTACTGCAGTAGCACGTAAGACGTCTGTCATTAAGTAAGCACAATGAAAATGGCCTTGCGCTTTATATTCATTGGCCAAACGGCATGGTTTTTTCCCAATGTCCTCTAACGAAAGACATCATTGCTTGCCCCAGGGTCACTGGAATAAAATACAAAACCCACACTGGAGTATTTGAATGAGGTGTAGCACCAAAAGAAGCATTTTCTAGCCCTGCCTATTGAGAAGAAGTAGGATCATTCGGTGGCACTTTAGTCAGGGTCACTGTCCAGAGGCCTTTGTACACAGCAGAGTACATCCTCTAACAACTCTGGTAGTGTATTTAAGTATTGCAACGAGCCAGCAAATCAAGATGGATGAATATTTGTTCCGTTTTAGGCAGACTGGTATAGATGATTAACTCTATGAATATCATTGCACAGTGGCACTTCCTACCTAGTAATTATTTTGTGTGTGTGTGTGGTGGCTGGCTCATAAGAAAGCACCTGAAATAAAGTGTGTCTGGAATTTGTGTGACAAGGGATTGAGAGGCTCGCACACGGAATATTGCTGCTCACTAGCCTCGTACCACCATCCTGATCTGGCGAGCTTACATTCTGTTTCTCTACACGGATATGTGAAACTAAACAAGAACGCAGCGGTCAGGGGGTCGATCAGGAAAAGGGTTCTGTGTTACAGGCCTCTCAATCCTTCTTCTCAGTGTAATAGTTTTTGCCCAGTACTGGTTTTCAGGATGTACCTATATATCAACCTCCCCTTTATCCGTGGTGTTTATGTGATACTATTACCCTGCATGTCGTCCTTTCACAGGAATCTAGTACATGTGGTGTGCTGTATTAGTGATCAGTATTTGTCATGTTTTGACTCTTCGGCTACTCACATTATTTATTTGTACTTTTTGTTTAGAACATAAGGCCCGCAATGGAAAAAAATATATGTGCATTTATCTATATGCCAACAGATCGCAACAATGCCTAATTTATCATCACCATTACAGATAACAAATCCTCATTGCTAAAGTGCCCCATATATATTCAGTCAATAAAAAAGCAAGTGCCATTTAAGATTAATTTATTGAAACTGTAATATCATCTGGTTATTGTTTTCCGTGATATACTATCTTCAAAGAGGCAGTAAACTCCGCAGTGGTGCTTGATTGTAGACGCCTGTGGATGTGCAATATACTGTTTGAATGTGTAAAGTTGTGCCTGCTAGAGGTATGTAGGGCTGTGACGATACCAGTATCGCAATAATTTTTCCAGGGCAAAAATGTAAACGAAGCAGACAGAACTCTTTGGTCCTTTAATAACCTGCTGTATGTAACATATGTTGTGCTGTAGTTTGGAAAATAAATCCATGTGAGTCTGGATGACGACATAATGATGTTTGTTTCCAACATTAGGGCTGTTTTCCTGAAGAAGTTAAATCCGCTTTGTGTTTTGTTTCCTTGCCTTATTGCTGATGAGAATCACGATACTGGTATCGTCCCGGCCCTACAGTTATGTTATATAAGTAGACCCGACATATCTTCTCCAAACTGACAATCAAGGGATGGTTGATGACTTGGCATGAAGTGTCATGTTATTTTGAGGATCTCACCCTACAACCAAAGGGAATCCGGTCTGGAATAAAGTAACTCAATTGATTCCTGTGTTTTTCTAACTCATTTGATTCCTGTGTATTTCTAACTCATTTGATTCCTGTGTATTTCTAACTCATTTGATTCCTGTGTATTTCTAACTCATTTGATTCCTGTGTATTTCTAACTCATTTGATTCCTGTGTATTTCTAACTCATTTGATTCCTGTGTGTTTCTAACTCATTTGATTCCTGTGTGTTTCTAACTCATTTGATTCCTGTGTGTTTCTAACTCATTTGATTCCTGTGTGTTTCTAACTCCTGGTTAGAGATAGAAAAGCCATTAGTCCTGTTGGTGTGGTTACTGGGTGAAAAGCCTCTCAACCACAACGGTTGGTTTGTTCAGTTATGTGCTGATGGTGTGTTTTCCACCTCAGGGAGAAAAGAGATATGAGCAAACTGTTCTGTTCTGAGGGGTTGTCAACCTAACCTGTGATTGCCCTGAAGCTCTTTACCTGTTTCTTCACCATCGATGCCCAATAGCTGTACTTCAGAGTGCAGCTGGTGTTCATGAGGAATTTATCTTCATCTTTTACCGAAATTGTCCCTGTAACATTTAAGGTTCATGCTTCCCATTTTAAAGGGAGATCATGGTTCATGCTTCCCATTTTAAAGGGAGATCATGGTTCATGCTTCCCATTTTAAAGGGAGATCATGGTTCATGCTTCCCATTTTAAAGGGAGATCATGGTTCATGCTTCCCATTTTAAAGGGAGATCATGCTTCTCATGTTAAAGGGAGATCATGCTTCTCATGTTAAAGGGAGATCATGCTTCTCATGTTAAAGGGAGATCATGCTTCCTAGGTAGCCATGTTCTTCATTCCTCTTCCTCCTCCCTCTCTTCATCCACACTTCTCTCTTCAGCCACGCTTCTCTCTCGCTCTCTCTTCATCCACACTTCTCTCCCCCTCTCTTCAGCCACGCTTCTCTCCCCCTCTCTTCATCCACGCTTCTCTCCCCCTCTCTTCAGCCACGCTTCTCTCCCCCTCTCTTCATCCACGCTTCTCTCCCCCTCTCTTCATCCACGCTTCTCTCCCTCTCTCTTCATCCACACTTCTCTCCCCCTCTCTTCATCCACACTTCTCTCCCCCTCTCTTCATCCACACTTCTCTCTCCCCCTCTCTTCATCCACACTTCTCTCTCCCCCTCTCTTCATCCACACTTCTCTCTCCCCCTCTCTTCATCCACACGTCTCTCTCCCTCTCTCTTCATCCACACGTCTCTCTCCCTCTCTCTTCATCCACACGTCTCTCTCCCTCTCTCTTCATCCACACGTCTCTCTCCCTCTCTCTTCATCCACACGTCTCTCTCCCTCTCTCTTCATCCACACTTCTCTCTCCCTCTCTCTTCATCCACACTTCTCTCTCCCTCTCTCTTCATCCACACTTCTCTCTCCCTCTCTCTTCATCCACACTTCTCTCTCCCTCTCTCTTCATCCACACTTCTCTCTCTCCCTCTTCAGCCACGCTTCTCTCTCTCCCTCTCTTCAGCCACGCTTCTCTCCCTCTCTCTTCATCCACACTTCTCTCCTCCCTCTCTTCACCTCGTCTCCTTCCATTTTCTCCCCAACTCTTGTCCTTTTATCAGTCTTTCCATTTCCTTATACTGCCTCTACCAGTCTGCCCTGTAATTAAAACCCTGTCCTAAATAACTCATGTGTTCCCGGCTGCTATATGGCAAAACTCCGTGAGACCAAAGACATTGAAGACAGAGGCCTCGGAAGCTGTTTACCAAACTGACACGTCTGTCTGTTGTCGTCCCTTGATTGTTTAGTCTTACCGGGGGACTGTTTTTGCTACTCCAGTTGTTGTGGATGGTAAGTTTTGGTTTGCCCATTTGAAGTGGCTCACAAAATGCACGCTAGCACTGAGGGCATGGCATGCTGTGGTGTGGTGTGCGGTCTGGGTTTGCTGTGTCTCTCTGTGGTAAGGCATGGCGTGCGGTCTGGGTTTGTTGTGTCTCTTGTGTAGTAGGGCATGGCGTGATGTGGCGTGCGATCTGGGTTTGCTGTGTCTCGTGTGCTAGGGCATGGCGTGATGTGGCGTGCGATCTGGGTTTGCTGTGTCTCGTGTGCTAGGGCATGGCGTGATGTGGCGTGCGATCTGGGTTTGCTGTGTCTTTCGTGTGGTAGGGCGTGGCGTGATGTGGCGTGCGATCTGGGTTTGCTGTGTCTTTCGTGTGGTAGGGCATGGCGTGCTGTGGCGTGCGGTCTGGGTTTGCTGTGTCTCTCGTGTGGTAGGGCGTGGCGTGATGTGGCGTGCGGTCTGGGTTTGCTGTGTCTCTCGTGTGGTAGGGCGTGGCGTGCGATCTGGGTTTGCTGTGTCTCTCGTGTGGTAGGGCGTGGCGTGATGTGGCGTGCGGTCTGGGTTTGCTGTGTCTCTCGTGTGGTAGGACATCCAGTGTGATTCGGACTCCCAACGCTGGAAGATTGTCTTTCTGCCCATTTCCCTGTGATCATGGCTCCCGACGCTCCAAAGCAAACAACTTTGGGCCTGAAGACAAGATGGACACAGAACAATATTTAACCACATCTCTTTTTCTAGTATTGATTATGAAATGTAGCATTTCAGGGAATTGTCGACCAAAGCCTGAAGTAAATGCTGCTTTGGTTTGTATGTTACGAGTGTGATTGAAATGTACAGCACTACGATATCTGCGATATATTTGCAAAAGTCATACCTGTATAATTTGCCATTTGATCTAACCAGGCCTCATCTTTGATCTCTGACCTCTGTGTTGCAGTGAACTGTTGCAGTCCTTAGATATGTGTGACAACGACCCTGTTGCCATCGCTAGGTGCTTCGTCATGAAGGTTAGTCCTATTATGCTGTGCATGATTCTCTGCCCTGCTGAAGAGTTTTGTCCAGTGCTCGAAACCAATAACTCGTCATCATTTTTGGTGGATTAACACTCCCATTTGCTATCCTCTCTGGATTAAAACCAAATTATGATAAATGTACCATATTACGTATTGGATCACTAAAAAATACACATTTTACATTGCCATGTAGTTTACCAATTAAATGGTCTGACGGAGATGTGGACATACTCGGTATACAAATCCCAAAAGAAAGAAATGATCTCACTCCAATAAATTTTTATAGAAAGTTAGCAAAAATAGATAAGATCTTGCTACCATGGAAAGGAAAATACCTGTCTATTTGTGGGAAAATCACCCTGATTAACTCTTTAATCATATCACAGTTTACCTATTTGCTTATGGTTTTGCCTACACCTAGTGACCTGCTTTTTAAATTATATGAACAAAAAATATTCAATTTTATTTGGAACGGCAAGCCAGATAAAATTAAAAGGGCCTATTTATATAACGAATATGAATTCGGAGGGCAGAAATTATTAAATATTAAAGCATTAGACCTCTCACTAAAGGCATCAGTCATACAAAAGTTATACTTAAATCCAAACTGGTTCTCTAGTAGATTGGTACGAATGTCTTTTTCCCTTTATTCAGATTACACCTGCTCACTTTCGGTTGCTTGAAAAGGAAATAATCTCCAAAATATCTTTATTTTTTAAACAAGCCTTAGAAAGTTGGTTGCAATTTCAGTTTAATCCACCTGAAAGGACGGAACAAATAGTACAACAAATCTTGTGGTTAAATTCAAATATAGTAATTGATAAAAAAAACTGTATTTATCGAAGAAATGTTTAAAAAAGGTATAATTTTTGTGAATGATATCATAAATAGGACTGGTGGAGTAATGTCACACATGCAGCTAACACAGACATATGGAAATGTCTGCTCTACCCAAAATTACAACCAATTAATTGCAGCATTACCACAAAAATGGAAGAGGCAGGTAGAAGGGGATAAAAGTAAGGAACTTGTATGTCGGCCTTATATTAAAGAACATAAATGGTTAAAGAAAAGTGTGATAAATAAAAACATATACCAATTTCATTTAAGGACCAAAAAACTTACAGCTGTGCCATATAAATTGCAAAATAGTTGGGAAGAGATTTTCGATGTACCCATTCCATGGCACATGGTTTATGAATTGATACGCAAAACAACGCCGGATTCAAAACTTCGAATTTTTCAATTCAAATTATTGTACAAAATTCTTGCAACTAATAGAATGTTATATATATGGGGGATACAATCTTCCCAGCTCTGTAGATTCTGCTGTGAGGAGGCAGAGTCATTAGACCATTTATTTTGGTATTGTCCGCATGTAGCTCGTTTTTGGTCACAGGTCCAGGAATGGTTGAAGAATTGCAACATTTGCGTAGAACTAACGCTACAGATAGCAATACTGGGGGATTTGAAAAGCCATAGTCAATCAATCAATAATATAATAATTATTTTAGCAAAAATGTTTATTTTTAATTTACAATCCGTGGAAGCTATGAGAATAGGAAGATTCAAATCTTTTGTGAAGCATCACAGCACAGTTGAAAAATATATGGCAAATAAAAATCCGAAATGGATGATGTTGGAAGATAGATGGGAAAGGTTGAGTGGAGCTGAAGGGTGGGACTAATAACAAGATAAACAATGTAGGGCATACGGGATCTGTGAAATGTGTATAGGTGCGGAGCTATTGTGAAATAGCACAGTTACAAGTGGAAATCAAACTGGATGGACAACAGAAATAGAGGAAGGACTAAGAACAAACAAGAGAGAACTATTATAAAGTAGACTGTGTCTGTAAAATGTGTATAAGATGTATAAATTGAAGGTAAAAACAGAAATGTTTATCAGTTTACTCCAATTGGGGGATCGGTGGTAGGGTTTGCGGGGAATAATAATAAAGGTATACTCTTTAAAAAAAAGTATGTATGTCTATGTAGGTATGTGTATGTATATATGTGTATATGTATGCATACGTGAATGGATATATATATTTACCCAAAAAAATATGGGGGATTGGAAATGATGCAGACAATTACATTGGAAGCAACATTCTTTCCGCAATATTAAGCTGATCCACCCCCCCCCAAAAAAAAAAAAAAAAAAAAACACTCCCTTTTGAACAATATTGAGACTATGTAACGTATTATTTTTTTCTTTCAGAGAGAGTATTTTGAGATCTATACACAGTACTGTACCAACTACCCAAAGTAAGTGAACTCTCTTAGCTGGCCAGTGTACCTGGCATGTGCAGCTTTTACTGGCTCAACTGTTCACAGAAACAGACTGAGCATGTGAAGAAAACCGTGGATGAGATATTGGGGGGGGGGGGGGAAATGTCTACTACTGACACCTAGTGGTGGAAAGTATACTCTGTTTGCTGTGCTGTTACACAAAAAAAGGAGTTATATGGAAAAATTGGGTTGACCGGCTCATAACTACAAGAACAGAGCAAATGGAATGACATCAAACACCTGGAAACCATGTGTTTGATACCATTCCGCTCCAGTCATTCCCACGAGCCTGTCCTCCTCAATTAAGGTGCCACCAACCTCCTGTGCATCCTATACACCTACAAGTTGTGCTTTCAACCCACTCCAGAGATATGTACAAATTGTAGTCAATTTTCTCAAATTCAATGGGTGAGAAACAAAACCGATGAAAAGGATCATACTGAAATGGGTAATTGGGGGAATATGACACAAACATTGAATTGTACTAGAGAGAAGTGTGGAGATGTGCACCAGCTTCATCCATTCACATAACTAAGTGTTGTGTGTAATTATTCAATCATTGTCCAGTACTTTCCTCTAGACTCTCATTCTGTATTACTGACCCGGTCCTCTCCACATAGTTCTGTTTCTGTAGTACTGACCCGGTCCTCTCTCCATCTAGTTCTGTTTCTGTAGTACTGACTCGGTCCTCTTTCCACCTAGTTCTGTTTCTGTAGTACTGACCCGGTCCTCTCTCCATCTAGTTATTTTTCTGTAGTACTGACCCGGTCCTCTTTCCACCTAGTTCTGTTTCTGTAGTACTGACCCGGTCCTCTTTCCACCTAGTTCTGTTTCTGTAGTACTGACCCAGTCCTCTCTCCACCTAGTTCTGTAGTACTGACCCGGTCCTCTCTCCACCTAGTTCTGTTTCTGTAGTACTGACCCGGTCCTCTTTCCACCTAGTTCTGTTTCTGTAGTACTGACCCGGTCCTCTCTCCACCTAGTTCTGTAGTACTGACCCGGTCCTCTTTCCACCTAGTTCTGTGGCTGCTCTGACAGACTGCATGAGGAACAAATCTTTGGCCAAGTTGTTCCGGGAGCGGCAGGCCTCTCTGAAACGCTCCCTTCCCCTGGGCTCCTACCTGCTCAAGCCTGTACAGAGGATCCTCAAGTACCACCTACTGCTTCAGGTACAGAGATGGGATCAGTTTTGTCTTTTTAGATCATAATGAATAAGATGTATATGGACAGGGGGGCGACCTGATCCTAGATCAGGGCCAATATCCACAAAGCGTCTCAGAGAAGAGTGTTGATCTAGGATCAGTTTTGGCTTTTTAGATCACAAATAATACAATTATTTGGACAGGTCCTTGATCAGCACTAATACCATTGGAATACAGCCTGTTGAGAGGATCATCAAGTACCACAGTTGCTCCAGGTAGTTGCTCCAGGTAGTTGCTCCAACTAACCACCCAAGGAATGCCCTGCCATAGCATCCTGGTTCAAATACTTTTAAAATGCATAAATGCATCTTTCCTTCCTACCCTCCCTTGAAGTTATCACTGATCTGACACAAATTGATAGGTGTAAGGATGGGTTTCCACTTCATAGATTTCCCCTATCCAGCCATGTCAGATCAGTAATTACTCTTGAGAATGGGAGGAAGAAAGGATGCATTTTTGAAGGAACCAACTCGTGTTTTCCAAAGCAGCTTGAAATGATTCAGATATATTGACACCGTAGGTTCAACTTCTTACTAGAACAAACAGAACAACTCACTAAAGAGCCATGTCTGTGGGAAGTGCACTAGTTTAAATAACTATTGTGTTCCTTCTGCAGGAGATAGCCAAGCACTTTGACCCAGAAGAGGAGGGCTATGAGGTAGTGGAGGAAGCCATCTACACCATGACAGGCGTGGCCTGGTACATCAACGACATGAAGAGGAAACACGAGCATGCCGTTCGACTGCAGGTTAGCAGACGCCTCCTTCATGCAAACGCGCAAACAACCATATAAACATATTCTGAGACAATTACGAAACGATTGCTACACAGAGCGGAACACACACACCATGTTTCACACCCTGTGTAATCAATGTGAATAAGCCCCTCCCACATTAATAAACATTTAAACCCACTGGCCGTCTGATACTTATTTTAATTTTTTAATTTTATCTTTATTTAACTAAGCAAGTCAGTTAAGAACAAATTCTTATTTACAATGACGGCCTAGGAACAGTGGGTTAACTGCCTTGTTCAGGGGCAGAATGACAGATTTTTACCTTGTCAGCTCGGGGATTCGATCTTGCAACCTTTCGGTTACTAGTCCAACCCTCTAACCACTAGGCTACCTGCCGCTATCCTGTGTCATGTTGTGCTGTTATTACATTTCATTTAGGCAGGTCAGCTCCGTGCATGTAAAGAGGCTCTGTCCCAAATGGCACATCATATCCTATAGTGCATTACTTTTTCACCAGAGGCCCCTAGGGGTCCTGGTCAAAAGTAGTGCACTATAAAGGGAATAGGGTGCCATTTGGAACACATCCCAATGTTCTGAACATCAATTACAAACCCTCCATGGTTCTCCTCTCTTGTTAAACTAGATTGAGTGTACAACATTTCTGACCAGAGACAACATGGCACAGGCAACCCCGGGAGACCCTCACAGAGTAGCCCTCGCAGGGCAATACATGGGAGCTTGTCGTCAAAGGCCGTGTAAAAATAAACAGCGACTACAATGGGTTCTTAGGCTAATTTCTCATGGGGCCAGCTATTTACTGGTCAGAGCTTGTTGGAATATATTTGTTTATCATGTGCAGTTAGGCTTGATTATGTATTTAACTTTGTTTGGAGGATCTATTACCCCAAAACTACAGCGCCTTCGGAAACTATTCAGACACCTTGACTTTTTTCACATTTTGTTACGTCACAGCCTTATTCTAAAATTTATTCCATAAATAAAGGTCTTCAACAATCTACACACAATAACCCATAATGACAAAGCAAAAACAGGTTTAGACATTTTTGCAAATGTATTAAAAATGTAAAAAACATACCTTATTTACATAAGTATTCAGACCCTTTGCTATGAGACTCGACTTTTAGCTCAGTGCATCCTGTTTCCATTGATCATCCTTGAGATGTTTCTACAACTTGATTGGAGTCCACCTGTGGTAAATTCAATTGATTGGACATGATTTGGAAAGGCACACACCTGTCTATATAAGGTCCCATAGTTGACAGTGCATGTCAGAGCAAAAACCATGCAATGAGGTCGAAGGAATTGTCCGTAGAGCTCCGAGACAGGATTATGTCAAAGCACAGATCTGGGGAAGGGTACCAAAACAATTCTGCAGCATTGAAGGACCCCAAGAACACAGTGGCCTCCATTATTAAATGGAAGTAGTTTGGAACCACCAAGATTCTTCCTAGAGCTGCCCCCCCCCCCCCCCCCCCCTGCCAAACTGAGCAATTGGGGGAGAAGGGCCTTGGTCTGGGAGGTGACCAAAAACTCTATGGTCACTCTGCCAGAGCTCTAGAGTTCCTCTGTGCAGATGGTTGTCCTTTTGGAAGGCTAACCCTAACCCATCTCTGCAGCACTCCACCAATCAGGCCTTTATGGTAGAGTGGCCAGACGTTAGTAAAAAGCACATGATAGCCCGCTTGGAGATTGCCAAAGGCACCTAAAGGACTCTCAGACCATGAGAAACAAGATTCTCTGGTCTGATGAAACCAAGATTGAACTCTTTGGCCTGAATGCCAAGCGTCACGTTTTGAGGAAACCTGACACCATCCCTATGGTGAAGCGTGGCAGAATCATGCTGTGGGGATGTTTTTCCGTGACAGGGACTGGGAGACAAGTCAGGATCAAGCAAAAGATGAACAGAGCAAAGTACAAAGAGATCCTTGATGAAAACCTCCTCCAGATCACACAGGACCTCAGACTAGGATGAAAGTTCACCTTCCAACAGGACAATGACCTAAGCACACAGCCAAGACAACGCAGGAGTGGCTTAAAATCAAATGTTATTGGTCACATACACATATTTAGCAGATGTTATTGTGGGTACAGTGAAATGCTTGAGTTCCTAGCTCCTACAGTGCTGTAGTAATTCACAACAATACATCTAAAAGTAAAAGAATGGAATTAAGAAATATATAAATATTAGATTGAGCAATGTCGGAGTGGCATTGACAAAAAAATATATTTTTTGGTTGTTTTTTTAACCTTTATTTAACAAGGCAAGTCAGTTTAAGAACAAATTCTTATTTACAATGACGGCCTACCGGGGAACAGTGTTCAGGGGCAGAACGACAGATTTTTAGCTTGGGGA
The DNA here is from genome assembly GCF_016432855.1 of Salvelinus namaycush. Taxonomy (NCBI): domain Eukaryota; kingdom Metazoa; phylum Chordata; class Actinopteri; order Salmoniformes; family Salmonidae; genus Salvelinus; species Salvelinus namaycush. Next base: position 33,535,618 of record NC_052335.1, read on the forward strand.
TTTGATCCAGCAACCATTCGGTTACTGACCCAACGCTCTAACCACTAGGCTACCTGCCGCCCCAATGCAGTAGAATGGAATACAGTATATACGTATGAGATGAGTAAAGCATTATGTAAACATTATTAAAGTGGCCAACGATCCCAATTCTATGTATATAGGGGGGAAGGCTCTATCAAATCAAATGTTATTGGTCACATACACATGGTTAGCAGATGTTAATGCGAGTGTAGCGAAATGCTTGTGCTTCTAGTTCCGACCCTTCAGTAATATCTAACAAGTAATCTAACAAATTCACAACAACTACCTGATACACACACATGTAAAGGGATGAATAAGAATTTGTACATATAAATATATGGATGAGCGATGGCCGTGCGGCAAAAGCAAGATGCAGTAGATGGTATAGAATACAGTATAAACATATGAGTTGAGTAATGTAAGATATGTAAACATTATTAAAGTGGCGTTATTTAAAGTGACTAGTGATACCTTTATTAAGTCAATTTATTAAAGTGGCCAGAGATTTGAGTCTGTATGTTGGCAGCAGCCGCTCTATGTTAGTGATGACTGTTTAACAGTCTGATGGTCTTGACATAGAAGCAGTTTTTTTTCACCTTAGAAGCTCTAATGTGCAGGGTTGCGTAACCAGGCGGAAGCCAGCTAGTGATGGCTATTTAAGTCTGATGGCCTGTTTTTGAGTCTCTGTCCCAGCTTTGATGCACCTGTACTGACCTCCTTCTGGATGATAGTAGTGTGAACAAGCAGTGGCTCATGTGGTTGTTGTCCTTGATGATCTTTTTGGCCTTCCTGTGATGGTCATTCCCTTCCACCTCTGACGAGCCTTCACTGCTCAAATACCCCCCAACGAACCCCAAAATACCCCCAACAATACAAAAACACCCCCCAACAACCCCAAAATACCCCCCATCAACCTGGCTAAACTCAATACCCCTATAATTGCACACCTTCAAGAAACACCCTTGAGCATTTTGGGGAAATTAATTGCTTAACATGGCTTGTGCCACAATGATACCTTTTTCACCCTATGATGTCTATTGCTGTTGGGTGTTTAATAAATATCACCTCATCTGTGTTGGCTTGTCCAGGAGGTCCAGTCGTTGCTGATCAACTGGAAAGGACCGGACCTGACCACGTACGGGGAACTGGTCCTGGAGGGCACCTTCAAGGTCCACCGGGCCAAGAACGAGCGCACACTCTTCCTCTTCGACCGCATGCTCCTCATCACCAGGCGCCGAGGAGAGCACTACGTCTTCAAGACCCTCATCTCGGTGAGTGCTGCTTGCTGGGGTCAAGGGTCAAGGGTTAGGGGGTCAGGATTTGTCAACCCTGTTGTCCTGCGTTTTTCTTCTCTTTCAAATCCGATTTTTTTCCTTGTAAAAAGGTCTCCATTATATTCCAATCACTTACAGTTTGAATGGCAAAAAGTAATGTCTTGTATTCTGTGTTGCATTTATTGTATTCATTATTTGGAGATTTATGTAAATTAGCACTTGTGCTTGTGATAATGTCTTATCAATGGTCCCTAAGGGGATTAATGAAGACGAATTGAATTTTAATTCAATTGAAAAACAGAGCTGAGTGTGTTTTGTCTTATCTGTGGTTTGTCCCATTGGTCTAAACTAGCTTCCTGTCGTCGTTTCCTTTCTTTCCTGATGATGAATGACAGATTAGGTAGTAGGACTGGAGCTGATCTACTCCTTTCCTGCGTCAGTGATGATGACGGACTCGGTTCTTTTCTGTGCTCTATGAATATTTTTTTTCCTCTCGTTCTAACTTTCTTCCAACTTCCTGATATGTCACGTTTGTCTTTCCTATCTTTCTGGTGACACTGGGTTTGATACGCCAAAGTGTTCATCAGTGTCCCCTACACACTGAATTCATTAATATACTTTAGTATTACATCTAATTTTCCCTATTGAGTGCAGACCAATCTTTTCTCTTAACTATATTTCACTCGTTTTTCATTTGGCTACAGTGTTCCACCCTCATGCTAATCGAGAGTGCCAAGGACTCTCTAAGCTTCAGCGTCACTCACTACAAGCACCCCAAGCAGCCCCACACAGTGCAGGTGAGTGAGGGAGACCTCAACCAACCGCACAGTACCACAGTGGCTAATTAATGGGAATTCAGACATGGTAGGAGAACATTAAGACACATTAGTAGTGGACTTTTAGAATCATGAATGCCATAGTTAACCCTGTGTAGCATATGAATCAGATTACAGTATTGTGTGTCTGTGTGGGGGGGGCAGGGTTGGTTTTTCTATCCTTGAAGGGACCAGATGTCCTCACAAAGATAGTAAAATAAGGGGAAAAACTAACAAGTGGGGACATTTCGCTGGTCCCCACAAGGACAAAAGGCAATTTTAGACTTAAGGGTCAGGGTTATGAGTTAGCTTTTGGGTTAGGTTAGGGGTTAGGGAAAATAGGAATTTGAATGGGAATCATTTGTTTGGTCCCCACAAGGATAGTAATGTGTGTGTGTGTGTGTGTGTGTGTGTGTGTGTGTGTGTGTGTTCATGGCTGATTCTGATAATACAACTGTATGAATATTTAAAGTAGGTCAACTCCCACCTTGCAGGCGATGTTCCTGTTGTGTGATAATGTAGACTAGATTGAAATACAGCCCTACTGTTCTTAAGAACCTCCACCTGCACCTGTAGAATTTAGGTGTACTGCTGTACTGGCTTGGTTTTTGCCAAAACAAATAATCGCCATCATTATCATAGCCATAGAACTGTCTTTGTTTTTGGTGTTTTTCTTACTGCAGTGAATTCTCTGTGGGAATGCATAGGAACTTACCTGCCCCCTCTCTCACCCCTCCTCTCCAACTCTCTTACCCTAAGGCCAAGACTGTGGAAGAGAGAAAACTATGGGCCCATCACATCAAAAGGATCATTCTAGAAAACCATCAAGCCATCATCCCTCAGAAGGTACACATGAGGTGCTATTGCTAAGATTAAATAGGGAAGGGGGTAATCTAAGGGAGGATAGCTGACGGTTGTTTTTGTGTTTCTTTTTATCAGGCAAAGGAGGCCATCTTAGAAATGGACTCGATTTGTGAGTATTCGCAGTGATTATTAATGCACTTTACTGCCCAGCCACCCCATCTATCCAGCATATTTTTACATCCAAGCAACATCGGAATGAAGTTGATTTATTTTTAGGAGTGGCGGAGAGGGATGCTTTTAATATATTGACCAAAAATATTAACGCAACATGCAACAACTTCAAAGTTTTTTATGAGTTACAATTCATATAAGGAAATCAGTCAATTGAAATCAATTCATTAGGCCCTGATCTATGGATTTCACATGACTGGGCAGGGGTGCAGCCATGGGTGGTTCTGGCTCCCAAGTGGGTTGGCCAGGCCCAGCCAATCAGAATTAGTTTTTCTCCAAAAAAGGGCTTTATTACAAACAGAAATACTCCTCAGTTTCATCAGAGCTTTGGGTGGCTGGTCTCAGACGATCCCGCTGGTGAAGAAGCCGGATATGGAGCTCATAGACTGGCAAATTCTCTAAAACAATGTTGGAGGCAGTTTATGGTAAAGACATGAACATAAAACTATCTGGCAACAGTTCTGGTAGACATTGCATTGCTGCAGTCTGTGGCATTGTGTTGTGTGACAAAACTGCATATTTTAGAGCTGTCTTTTATTGTCCCCAGCACAAGGTACACCTGTGTAATAATCCGATTTTTCATATGCCACACCTGTCAGGTGGATGGATTATCTTGGCAAAGGAGAAATGCTCTCTAACAGGGATGTAAACAATTTTAGAAAAATACGTTTTTTGTACATATGGAACATTTCTGGTATCTTTTATTTCAGCTCATGAAACATGGGACCAACACTTCACATGTTGCGTTTTATGTTTTTGTTCAGTATAGATAAGTTATTTATTAATAAATGTTATAGAAATGATGGAATGGCAGTCACTGTGTATTTATTATTTCAGACTGCTTCCTCTTAAAAGGCCTCTTCATTAGTACTTGACCAGAATAAATGGACATGAATATATGTATTAATTATATACAAAAGCCACATACTGTAATAATATTGGAAAGTGAGTGGATTGAGCATCATGCGTCAGTTGAAAAAAAAAAAATCAAGATTTTTGTATTTATTTTTCTTGGATCATGATGTCATTCATTATACTATAAGTTCATCAGGTGTGATTCATGATTTGTAAGTCTGTTAACCCATGTTGTTTGTCTCTGTGCCTAAAAGACCCATCAAAGTTCCGGTACAGTCCAGAGAGAATGAAAAAGGCCATGTCCTGCATATCAGACGAGTTTCCCAGAGAAGGTCGTCAGGGGCGACGGCAGTCAGGTAAGCACCCAACTTTAGTCCTGAAACTCAAATATCTATTATTTGATGTGCAAACCCATTCACTATTGTGTATGTGAAAGTACAGGGAAATTATATGGGGAGACATATTATGACTCGTGTTTTCAAATTTAGATCCGATTTGGCCAATGCTCAAATTGTGTGTCAGTCACGTAGCTAACGGTTACTCTACATGCTTTGTTAGCCTGGATTCAGATTTGGCTTTACGTGTCACATTTACATAACTTAAATATTGTATCTCACTGAAAAGGATTTGACAATGACCATCCATGCAGTTTTGAATCATGATGAGGCGGGGACTGTCTGAAGTGGCTCGCTTTTGAGATTTGCTCATTGTCTATTTCTCTCTCTCAGAACCGACCAAACAGATCCTGAAGAACACCAAAGGTAAGGACACAAGGCTTTCATCCCAGCCAATTTCATATGTCATCATCAGCCATTATGACAAACACCTCTGAGAACCTTTTTGTGACTGTTCAGAACCTACTTCCTCTGTGTAATAGTCACAGTTGGTAACCAAATATAAAAGGGTTGGCTTGAGAAAATGTGCATCTCCTATGATGCTGGTGCAAATGGTGGATTCTATGTCTAGTATTTCGTATTTTATTAGGATCCCCATTACCTCCTGCCAAGGCAGCCACTACTCTTCCTGGGGTCCAAACTGAAACAAAACAACGCATCACAACAAAACAATAGTCTACATCATTAATAAAACAATACGTCACATAAAGACATTGTGCACTATACAAATTGACGCTGCTCCACCAGTCTGTGATGAGGGACCATCACACAGCAGGTGCTTCAAAGGAACTGTGGGTAGCAGTAAAAGGAAAGCCCTTTTGTCCTCGTTTTGGGGAGAACAAAAGCTAAGGTCTTTTACTTCTCCCTCTGAAATGAGAGCATAAAAGCCGCTTGGTTGCTCCATCGAGTGTCTCCAGCTCTTTTCTAGTAGTCAAATGTGGTTTGGAGCGCCGATCAGTGTCTGTTGCCCATTCGATTGATTCAGACTTTTTAGTGAAAAATGTGACATTAGCATTATCCATGTTATTTTCTCATGCACCTTGTGTGGTGTGACAGTGAGCTAGGTTTAGTCCAAGCAAACAATGATGTCAGATTGCAGACTGACTAATTAATTTTCCAAACTCAATATGGAACTGTCAGTCATATGAATCTTTGGCAAGATTTCGTCTAAGGAGATTAGACTAATTCATTGGAGAAGAGAACTCAATTTCATTATCAGGGAGGTATCATTGTCATTGCGTGCATTTTGATTTGGCTTATCATAGACTTGTTTAATTACAATTGACTGAATACTTTGCTCTTTGTCCCTTTTTCTTAAACATTTTTAAATATTTATCTTCCCTTGTTCACCTGTCCTGTTATCGGTGGGGATCCTACAGCCGTCCTCAAGGTAAGCCCAGAGTGATCCATTTTAAATTGTCCTTGATAACAAACACGTGCCCTATTATGCTGCACTCATCTCTGCTCTCAAAGCCGAGGGGAATTTACGGTTAATAATGTCGGTTACATGCCGTTCAAAGATGGCTAACATAGAAAGGAAGGCTTTTTCTTAAGTGAGAGGAAACGTACATCTGGAGATTGACATATTTAATTTAGTGGGCTTCAATTCAGGAAATTAAATGTTATATTTTGGAACTGCCCTCAATGGTTGCTTTCTCATGATTATTTCAGAACAAATTAACAGAATTCTATAAAATTTTCACTCCATGCAGTGTCTTATCCAGAGGTGGGGGGAACTCTGAACTCAATGTGAAATGCATGTGTCTTGTCAATTGGCAATCAGTGTCTTATTCCCAGGCACCCTAGGGGTCTTAATAGGAACCATCCTGTTGCTCTGTCTGGGATTTATTGTAGCTCTATAATGTCACCACATGTGGGTATGAGACGATTTTTGTAATAGGACTCATGTTTTCACACAATCCATGGTATTTGCTGAGTGTGTGGAGATACCCAACAGGCTTTACTGAATAGGTCTTGAGGTGGTTCGTCAGACAAAATGCATTGTGTGATCTGTGTGACTTCACGCTACAGCACGCAGACAGCGAAGGGGCCCTACCAGACGACCCGCGCTCCATTCAGGCAGCCGCTAGTGTCAGCACCCTGGGCTCGAGCCTAGGTGAGTCCGAGGCTGAGAGGCCTAGTGTGGAGGAGGAAGAAGAGGAGGAGGATATGGGCCTTAGGAAGAACTCTCTTGAGAGGCTAAGCCCCAGTGACATTGAGGAGCCGAGGACAGGGTCAGCATCCCACAAGGGCAGGGCGACTCTGGGGGAGGAATGTGACTCGGATGATATTCTGATGGAGGAAGACCAGGTAGAGGACTTTGCCAGTTCCATGCTGGCCGCCATCTCCTGCTGGCACTATAGAGCCAGGGCTTTGCTTTCCATGGGGGTCACAACGGTGAGGCTCTAGCTGCCACCATCGGGTTTCCTTCTTCTTCTAAGCTTTGTAGCTACCCCCTCCAGTCCCCAGCTTGGCCACGTTGGTCCACCCTAGTCTAGCCCAGAGTCTTGTCAGTCATAACCTACTAATGTCTTGGATAACCCCATGTCAATGCTATTCGTATCCTGCAAACGGCGACTGACTTTTATGAATGATGCTCCGTCTAAGCATGGATGCTCTTTGTCTCAATGCTTTCTACATTCGACTGCGTTAGACTAATAGATGCATGATCGTCATACTCCCGGAGCACCTCTAACGCTGCTTATGTTGATTGACTGTGCTTTGTGCATGTTTGAGTGACTGCCGGTGCTGCAAAAGCAAGGGGACGAATGGAACCTTATTCATTTCTATTTAACTGACAAAATGACCTTTGTTGTTTTGCTGCCATTTACAATGTCGTTGTCATTGCCTCTTGTGAATCTCTCAATTTAAAAGGAATTAAAAAGGGAATTAAAAAGGGTAGGTAACTGCCCTCATCTCTGTTTAGCACAAACCTTGGCTCCAACGTCTCACTCTGACACTGCTCCCAGGACAGGTACATACTAAGAAAATAGGTGTCACCCTTTCTGTTTGTGCTCTAAACTACTGACCAGTCCTGAAGAAGTTCTGCATGCATAGTGTCCTGTTTAAACCAGCTATGTCTCTAAAAACATCCCCCCGGTATTTTCTTATTTGTCTGTTTATTTATGCTGAACTAAAATAAGCGTTTGCTTCTACTTGAGTGTCAGTCTGACATTAGCGTCGTCTGTTAACACAACACTGATTTGCATGTCTGCTGGGATTGATCAACTAATCTTGTGCGCATAGAGTGGGCTGTTGATAATGAAGTTTGCTGATTCACAACACAGGCTTTACCTGGCTTTAATCCCCTTCCAAATGTGTTGCCGTCTGTATTTTCAGACTCAAATAATGAGTCCCATTCTTACTATGTACATCTCAAACAGACCGGTATCATTTTTCACTCTTGTAATTTGAGACTATAAGACTATAGGGTCAAAAATAACAGATTTATTGTCAATTTATACAATTTTATGAAAACAATCTTGAAGACAAATATTGTATTATTGCTTATCAAGATGCATTAGCCCTGTCTTGGCTGAGGTTAGGAAGCTAATTCTAAATATTTTAAACCTGGTTCTAAAAATATATTTTTCTTCCTGAAGGATGAAGAGGGAGACGATGTAATTGAGGAGAATGGGTCTTACAAAGAGAATGGGATTTCATCTGGTCCTGTGTTACAGTCAGGGACAGAGCAAAGCACCTCCATCGTGGAAAAGGTAAAGGAGTGACAGAGCTGGTTGGTGTTTGTGCCTCCTCACTGTACTGTCTGAAACTGTGAAAAATCAAACATCATCTTGGGGATGGAGGGAAAACATTACTCATCTGCTGTCCACTCCACTTTCATCTGTCTCAAATTTCTGGCTTTTGTCTTCACCACTTTCCCTGCTTCAGCCAGTGCCGCTGACATTATTCAGTGACACGTTGTGCCCATCTGTCTTGACTGATGTCTTCCATCGAATGATGGCAGTAGAAGTGGCCTGTCTGGGTCAATGTGTCTCTTCCAAAATACTTCACCTTGCCTCTCAGATTAGAAGCTCTGTCCAACCTAACGTTCTGCTTCAGATTCATTCTGTCACAGCAACATAACGTGTCAGAATCTGGAAGATAAAATGGTACTGTAGATCATGTGAGGTTTATAGGTGGGTCGCTCCAACAATTAGGTGCCTTTTGAGTAGCCTAACTTGGCTAGGGGGGGGGATTCACTTCATTTTAACATTCTGTCATAAAGAGCACATTTTCAACCTAAAAAAAACACATATTCCCTCCCATCTTGAGGTTATGTATAAAAAATACTCTATGCCAAATAAAGTAACATGGTTGACAACGTCATCTTAAATCAGCCATCAATCTCTTTGTGACAGGGAATGGAAGCTTTTTGTGTGCAACAGGTAGGGGCAATTGAATGCAAGCTCCACTAAATATATATACACACACACACATACAGTGTATTCGGAAAGCATTCAGACCCCTTGACTTATTCCACATTTTATTACATCACAGCCTTATTCTAAAATTGATTAAATTAATGTTTTTCTTCATCAGTCTACACACAATACCCCATAATGACACATTTAAAACAGAAATACCTTATTTACATAAGTATTCAGACCCTTTGTTATGAGACTTGAAATTAAGCTCAGGTGCATCCTGTTCCCATTGATCATCCTTGAGATGTTTCCGCAACTTGATTGTAGTCCACCTGCGGTAAATTCAATTGATTGGACATGATTTGGAAAGACACACACCTGTCTTTGTAAGGTCCCACTGTTGACCGTGCATGTAAGATCAAAAACCAAGCCATGAGGTCGAAGGAATTGTCCGTAGAGCTCCGAGACATGATTGTGTCGAGGCACAGATCTGGGGAAGGGTACCAAAATATTTCTGTAGCTTTAAAAGGTCCCCAAGAACACAGTGGCCTCCATCATTCTTAAATGGAAAAAGTTTGGAACCACCAAGACTCTTCCTAGAGCTGGCCGCCCCGCAAAAAAGAGTAATCGGGGCCTTGGTCAGGGAGGTGAACCAAGAACCCGATGGTCACTCTGACAGAGCTCTAGAGTTCCTCTGTGGAGATGAGAGAACCTTCAAGAAGGACAACCATCTCTGCAGCACTCCATCAATTAAGCCTTTATGGTAGAGTGGCCAGACGGAAGCCACTCCTCAGTAAAAGGCACATGACAGTCCGCTTGGAGTATGCCAAAAGGCACCTTAAAGCAAGATTCTCTGGTCTGATGAAACCATGCATGTCTGGAGGAAACCTGGCAACATCCCTACGGTGAAGCATGATGGTGGCAACATGCTGTGGAGATGTTTTTCAGCGGCAGGGACTGAGCGACTAGTCAGGATCGAGGGAAATATGAACAGAGCGAAGTACAGAGAGATACTTGATGAAAACCTGCTCCAGAGCTCTCAGGACCTCAGACTGGGGCGAAGGTTCACCTTCCAACAGGACAATGACCCTAAGCACACAGCCAAGACAATGCAGGAGTGGCTTTGGGACAAGTTTCTGAATGTTCTTGAGTGGCTCAGCCAGAGCCCGGACTTGAACTCAGTCGAACATCTCTGGAGAGACCTGAAAATAGCTGTGCAGCGACGCTCCCCGACCAACCTGACAAAGGTTGAGAGGATCTGCAGAGAAGAATGGGAGAAACTCCCCAAATACAGCTGTGCCAAGCTTGTAGCGTCATACCCAAGAAGACTCGAGGCTGTAAGGTGCTTCAACAAAGTACTGAGTAAAGGGTCTGAATACTAAAGAAAATGTGATATTACATTTATTTTTTTCCAGTTTTGCTTTGTCATTATGGGGTATTGTGTGTAGATTGAGGAGAAAAATATTTTATTCATTTTAGAAAATTGGCTGTAACGTAACAAAATGTGGAAAAAGTCAAGGGGTCTGAACACTTCCCAAATACCCTGTATACAGTTGAAGTTGGAAGTTTGCATACACTTATGGAGTCATTAAAACTAGTTTTTCAACCACTCCACATTTCTTGTTAACAAACTATAGGTTTGGCAAGTCGGTTAGGACATCTACTTCGTGCATGACACAAGTAATTTTTCCAACAATTGTTTACAGACAGATTATTTCCCTTAAAATTCACTGTAACACAATTCCAGTGGGTCAGACGTTTACATACACTAAGTTGACTGTGCCTTTAAACAGCTTGGAAAATTCCAGAAAATTATATAATGGCTTTAGAAGCTTCTGATAGGCTAATTGACATAATTTGAGCAAATAGTAGGTGTACCTGTGGATGTATTTCAAGGCCTACCTTCAAACTCAGTGCCTCTTTGCTTGACATCATGGGAAAATCAAAAGAAATCAGCCAAGACCTCAGAAAAAAAATTGTAGACCTCCACAAGTCTTGTTCGTCCTTGGGAGCAATTTCAAAATGCCTGAAGGTACCACGTTCATCTGTACAAGCAATAGTACGCAAGCATGAACACCTTTGGACGACGCAGATGTCATACCGCTCAGGAAGGAGACGCGTTCTGTCTCCTAGAGATGAACGTACTTTGGTGTGAAAAGTGCAAATCAATCCCAGAACAACAGCAAAGGACCTTGTGAAGATGCTGGAGGAAACAGGTACAAAAGTATCTATATCCACAATAAAAACGAGTCCTATATCGACATAACCTGAAAGGCCTCTCAGCAAGGAAGAAGCCACTGCTCCAAAACCGCCATAAAAAAGCCAGACTACGGTTTGCAACTGCACATGGGGACAAAGATCGTACTTTTTGGAGAAATGTCCTCTGGTCTGATGAAACAAAAATAGAACTGTTTGGCCATAATGACCTGTTATGTTTGGAGGGAAAAGGGGGAGACTTGCAAGGCGAAGAACACCATTCCAACCGTGAAGCACAGGGGTGGCAGCATCATGCTGTGGGGGTGCTTTGCTGCAGAAGGGACTGGTGCACCTCACAAAATAGATGAAATCATGAGGGAGGAAAATTATGTGGATATATTGAAGCAACATCTCAAGACATTAGTCAGGAAGTTAAAGCTTGGTCGCAAATGAGTCTTCCAAATGGACAATGACCCCAAGCAAAGTTGCCAAAGTTGTGGCAAAATGGCTTAAGGACAACAAAGTCGAGGTATTGGAGTGGCCATCACAAAGCCCTGACCTCAATCCTATAGAACATTTGTGGGCAGAACTGAAAAAGGGTGTGCGAGAACAAGGAGGCCTACAAACCTGACTCAGTTGCACCAGCTCTGTCAGGAGGAATGGGCCAAAATTCACCCAACTTATTGTGGGAAGCTTGTGGAAGGCTACCTGAAACGTTTGACCCAAGTTAAACAATTTAAAGGCAATGCTACCAAATACTAATTGAGTGTATGTAAAATTCTGACCCACTGGGAATGTGATGAATATCAAAATGTGTAGAATTGCAGCAAACATTTTCTCTACTCCCATGAAAAAATGCTCAGAAAATGTTTTAGCGCTATATTCCAAATGCCTGTATCGCAAGAATCAAGGTTTTGTTATATTTAGTTTTTTAGGAGAGTTTACGTCCGCTTGTTCTCAAGCATACATAAGGGTGTGTTCATAACAATTCAACTGTTCCACCTTGTTAGCTGACAAATAGATTTAAGTTGGTTAAACTTTAAATATAAATATTATCTGGCTATTCACTAGCACGTGGGCTTGAGAGATTGTTGATGAAACCTCTTAGTTTTCTACAGCCTAATGCCTGCTACAAAATGTTATTAGTGAATGTGCATTATGCATGGTTCTAGTAAAATTTGTAACAAAAAGGGCATTTTCATAGACAGACTTGAAAGCCAGATCAGTGATTTATTGCAAAAAAAGCAGGTTAAACTATTTTGATAAAATAATAAAATAATGAATGGGTCTTATGGTTGTGGAAGGCTTATATTTAGCCTAGGTATAATTACACAAGCCCTGAATTCATTAGATTATTGCTGACTGTTCGTAATGCAGTGGCCAAAAGTTGAATGACACAAATATTAATTTTCGCAGTCTGCATGATGGCAATTTGCATATACTACAGAATGTTATGTAGTGAACAGATGAATTGCAAAGTCCCTCTTTGCCATGCAAATGAACTGAATCCCCCAAAAACATTTCCACTGCATTTCAGCCCTGCCACAAAAGGACCAGCTGACATATCAGTGATTCTCTGGTTAACACAGGTGTGAGTGTTGACGAGGACAAGGCTAGAGATCACTCTGTCATGCTGATTGAGCTCGAATAACAGACTGGAAGCTTCAAAGGGAGGGTGGTGCTTGGAATCATTGTTCTTCCTCTGTCAATCATGTTTACCTGCAAGGAAACACGTGCCGTCATCATTGCTTGGCACAAAAAGGGCTTCACAGGAAAGGATATTGCTGCCAGTAAGATTGTACCTAAATCAACCATTTATCGGATCATCAAGAACTTCAAGGAGAGCGGTTCAATTGTTGTGAAGGCTTCAGGGCCCCCAAGAAAGTCCAAGTGCCAGGACCATCTCCTAAAGTTGATTCAGCTGTGGGATCGGGGCACCACCAGTACAGAGCTTGCTCAGGAATGGCAGCAGGCAGGTGTGAGTGCATCTGCATGCACAGTGAGGCAAAGACTTTTGGAGGATGGCCTGGTGTCAAGAAGGGCAGCAAAGAAGCCACTTCTCTCCAGAAAAAAACATCAGGAACAGACTGATATTCTGCAAAAGGTACAGGGATTGGACTGCTGAGGACTGGGGTAAAGTCATTTTCTCTGATGAATCCCCTTTCCGATTGTTTGGGGCATCCGGAAAAAAAGCTTGTTCGGAGAAGACAAGGTGAGCGCTACCATCAGTCCTGTGTCATGCCAACAGTAAAGCATCCTGAGACCATTCATGTGTGGGGTTTCTTCTCAGCCAAGGGAGTGGGCTCACTCACAATTTTGCCTAAGAACACAGCCATGAATAAAGAATGGTACCAACACATCCTCCGAAAGCAACTTCTCCCAACCATCCAGGAACAGTTTGGTGACAAACAATGCCTTTTCCAGCATGATGGAGCACCTTGCCATAAGGCAAAAGTGATAACTAAGTGGCTCGGGGAACAAAACATCGATCTTTTGGGTCCATGGCCAGGAAACTCCCCAGACCTTAATCCCATTGAGAACTTGTGGTCAATCCTCAAGAGGCGCGTGGACAAACAAAAACCCACAAATTCTGACAAACTCCAAGCATTGATTTTGCAAGAATGGGTTGCCATCAGTCAGGATGTGGCCCAGAAGTTAATTGACAGCATGCCAGGGCGGATTGCAGAGGTCTTGAAAACGAAGGGTCAACACTGCAAATATTGATTCTTTGCATCAACTTCATGTAATTGTCAATAAAAGCCCTTGACACTTATGAAATGCTTGTAATTATACTTCACTATTCCATAGTAACATCTGACAAAAATATCTAAAGACACTGAAGCAGCAGACTTTGTGGAAATTAATATTTGTGTCATTCTCAAAACTTTTGGCCACGACTGTATATCGTGAATCGCTCATAAATCTGAAAAAATCTAGATATCATTTTTAGGCCATGTCACCCAGCCCTACCCCCATCAAAGTTGCACAAGCACTAAATTCATGGAACTACCCAGGTACTGACACATTTTTAAAGATGCACATTTTGCATTGTTTGTTTTCAGTGTATTTTGAAAAAGACTTCACTTGTTTAGAGAATTGATGAATGTTAAATGTGCAATATGCAGAAATCCCTCTGCCAGTTCCTGGTGGCAAAAATGTGAATAGTTTGCCTAATTTCAGTTTGTGACTAACTAAGCAATGCATAGTGTAGAGAATCATTGTACCATCTAAACCGCTGTGAAATATTTTTTCAGTAACCAAAAATATAGTACTTTCATCTGTTTGAATCTGTTGTACAAAACCTAAAGTAAAAGACGCAAAAGCGAAACTTAAGGAAAGTATAGAAACAGCGCACATAGAACACTTCTACCCCTTCTTACACTTGCTTTCAATGGAAATTACAGATCTACAACTCCGATTTCTATGTGAATTTGGGTCACCCCAAAAAGTTATAAATTGCAGATTTAAGGATGGAGGTTGCTTTTGTGCTCTTACTCAGAATTACACTTTTTCTCCAAGGCTCCTCAGGACAAGCCGCTGCTCCAGACCAAGACCTCTGCCTCGGAGTCCACTGAAAGGCTTAAGCCAGCTCCCTCGGACCCAGAGAATGCTTCTGCCACTCCCCCCAAGGTCTGCACCACTCCCCCCAAGGTCTGCACCACTCCCACCAAGGTCTGCACCACTCCCACCAAGGTCTGCACCACTCCCACCAAGGTCTGCACCACTCCCACCAAGGTCTGCACCACTCCCCCCAGGATGGAGGTACCAGAGACCCAGAGTGACAAGGAGGATGCGATGGAGGAACAGACCGGGGCGTCATCAGCATCTCAGTCAGATGACATAAAAACATTGAGCAGTGCAGAATCTTCAGAAGAAGAGGAAGTAGCAGCAGCACAGGAGAGCGGGCCCAGCAGCATTCTACCTCCCTCCGTACTGAATCAAGCCAGTGCCATCGCGGAGCACTTCACCAACACCGCCAGGCGAGGCAGCACGGATGATGCCCGCTCCCTTGGCTGCCCCTCGCCACGCCTTCCCAGCCGGACTGGCAGCACCCTCAGCCTTGGCGGCGAAGCCAATGAACGCCCCCACTGGCTGAACAGCGCCTGCTTCGAACCAACCCAGGACAACTTTGGCGGAACGGATCTGACTATGCTTTCTCCGAGGGATGACAGCCTCTTTGAGATCCACAGGAGGAGAGACTCTACCCTATCCAAGCAGGACCAGTTGCTCATTGACAAAATCAAAAGCTACTACGAGACTGCCGAGCACCAGGATGCCAACTTCAGCCTCAGGCGCAGGGAAAGCCTGACCTACATCCCTACTGGCCTTGTCAAGAACTCTGTCAGCTGGTTCAACAGTTCGGACGAGAGCCCTGGCGCAGAGAAAAGTGATACATCAGCCTTGGCCACTTCCTCTGCACCTCACCCTTCCACTTCAGAACCTGATTCATCCAAGGCTCCAAATGTCTGGGACTGCATGACCTCCAGTGCATCATTTGACTCACTGGAGCTGGAGAGAAGTAAGAGGCCTGAGGTGGTGGGTTCAGAGGCAGAGAGAAAGGACCGGTCTCAGGGTTTACAGGAGAGGCACATCCAGGACGAGGAGTTCCGACCTTCATCTGAGATGATCAAGGTTTGGCAGGACATGGAGAAAAAAGGGAGCAGATCCCAGGGAGAGGCCAGAGGCCCTGTGAAAGACAGCAAGGCTCAACAGAAGACCTCTAGAGTCGCTGGTCCAAGCCTGTGCAGAAGGAGCCAGACTCCAAAGAAGAACTCTGAATTGGAGCCTGACGATTCCTTTATGATACTGGAGGAAGCTGACCTGAGCACCATCACTGAAGAGTCCATGAGCCCTTCGCCCATCAAGAGCAAGGTGTTTGGGCTTGGCCGTACAGCGAGTGTGAGGGATCCCCGCAGATCCAGGGTTGACGAGGGTAGGCTTTCCAGAGCTCCTTTGCCCAGGGTCATCCAGTTGAGGGCTGAGGAAGGGGAGGAGGCCAGCAAGGAGCCTCAGTCGCCGGACGATGCGGAGATGGCTAAGAACAAAGTTTTCCAGTTGGCCCGGCAGTACAGCCAGCGTATCAAGTGCACCACACCAGCTCCTAGGCAGCGAGATGTCCTGTTTGGAAAGAAGAATCTGCCCTGTGTGATCGAAGAGAAGCCAGAGAGCTCAGGTACGGAAGATATGGAAGAGTGTTGTGTTTTTCTAAATGATGTGCACTCAGGTAGGAAAGAGCTTTGTTTGTCCCTAAGTGTTGTGCCTCAAGAAGTGCTGTGTAATTCTTTTTACCAAGTAGGGTTTGAACTAGTCTTAGCCTCGCTAGGAGGTGCTCTCCTATTAGCCTGGCAAATATCGGTTTCCAGTGACTGATAGGGCTGCCCACATTGAGGGGAAGATTTGATGGAAAAGTTTACTAATAGATTGCTTAGCAAATCATACAGTTTTTATTTATGCGGCCTATGTAGTTTACATGCACACTAAACCAGTATTACTTCGACTATGGCAATACTCTGAGTAAGGCAGAGTAAGGTCTTAATTAGAGTAAGCATACTCCGAGTAAAATAGGTTGAATATCGAGCTATTTTCCACATTATTATAGGATTATTAGGACAAGTAAAAGCCTTAATCGGAGTATTGCTCTTTCTCTGAATACTTTTCGGCAAACAAGCGCACAGGAAAGCAACTTACTCCAGAAGAGAAGGCATTGGGTGAGTCAAGGTAGGATGATGAGTAGCTGGTTTTAGCAATGCTAATTAGTATTATCCAGCCAATTTAGCTTGTTTGCTAAATTGTGTCATTGGTATGTCGTTGTCGTGGGTATATTAGCGGTCGTGACGGACATGAGACGGAGCTCACGATAAGCTCCCACTGTTGTCAATGCAGCCTACTACATTGGCAGCATGAGCAGTACAGCAGCACTTAAAGCACGCATTTTGACTCTATTTTCCTGAACCCGACACAAGTCACTGAAGCTTCTGGAAACTGGAAGAAATGTCTTGCGCTGCCTTCGTAATATGCTGCCTGAGTAGCAGTCAAAAAACTATGCTGACAGAACGCGAATGTGATGTTTTGTAGTGCATTGTAGATTTGTCATTACTCAGAATATTGTTTTACTCAGAGTATTCACAATAATCGTGAATATTGTGTGCATGTAAACATACCTGAAGATACCAAAACTACTACTAAGCAATATAGACCGCAGTGTCCCTTCGGAGAATTACAGTATACCACACGAGAATGCCCAAAATAAAAACAGAACTTTCAACTTATTCTGATTCTCTGACGCTCAGATACTTCCTGTTAAGTCTTGTTTATGTGGTGTGCTTTGTGTTTTACAGGTAAACCCAACTTGACGCTGCCCCTGCTCTCGTTTGATCGTATGAGCACTCTCCAGGAGTTGAGTCCTATAGCCATATCTCCCAACCCTGCTCACATGCCTAGCTCTTTGGGCAGTCCCCGGGTCCTTTCACCCGGCCGCATGTCCGCCAAGAGCCCACTCAATCCTACGCCTACCGAGGCTTTTAACTGGCCCGACGTGCGGACACTTCGCTGCAAGTATGCCAGCTCGGACAAAGATCAGTCCCAGCTGCCACCAGTTAACCGAAGCCGTTCAGTTCCTGAGAGAATGGACAGCGGCCCCAAAAGGCGCTCAAGCTTCTGCTCCAGCTTAGTCACTGCTTCTGGTACGGTCGAGGCTCCGGCATACAGACCCCACCTCAGCAGGGACCCTGGGCCTGGAGAGGGGTTGGCTAGGCTCCACAGGGCCGGGTCACTGGACCAGAGGCTGAGTGGGCTGCATCTGAGTGAGCTGCAGAACCTCCAGGATGATGTCCCTAATGACAGTTACTACATCTCAGCACAGGCCACCATGCCCAATGACCACAGGGTCGTTGTTGTGGAGAAGGTTCCGGAGCCTGAGACAGAATCCAGCTCTGCAGAACCACTGGAGATGGTACTCAGGGCAAGGAGAGTAGAGGTGGTAGAGGACATAGATAGCTATGTCCAGATCCGTTCACCGACCACTAGAGAGAAAATCTCCATCATGGCTGTGATCGACCGCTGCCGGGCCTATCAGGAGTCAGATGAGTATAGGCAACGGGAGGAGGGCGGGGCTAAGGCAGAGTCAGTACCCTTGAGTGGGAGGGGCAAGGAACTTGACAAGGGTCCACCCTCAAATGAAATGCTTGACGATGCCCAGAAAACTGCCATGAACTTGGTCAAAAAGACAGATGCTAGTCAACAGAACGTGGTGAAAAACTTGAGACAAAAATTCCTTAACTTGAGGTGAATAGCACCAGTAAACTTTAAGTAACCTTTTATTCTGTTCATATTTTTCATCAACTAAAGGGTTTAAGAGCCTGGTATGCTGATCTCAAGTTAGGATTCGGTGTGCATGTTGGTCAGTCCTGTACTGCAATGTAATGACTTAAGCTTTGCTGTCAAACTTTCTGTGTACATAGAAGCGGTTATAGTGACAGCCCAGGGAAAATGTAGTTGTTTTGTCTCAAATGTTGCATAGAAATGTTTAAATATCTATGTACAATACTCAAGAGAACCCTCTCTTGATCCTGAAATGATGTCTGTCTAAAGCACCTTTTGTATAGCTTGTGTTGTTCCATCATAAGGCAATTGTATTGCATAATTGAAGAAATCAATTCTTTGGAGGGAGCGAAATGTACTTAGTTTTCTTTCTAGGGTGGCTACCCACTGGGCACAGATGTCACTTCAACGTCTAGTTTTGATTTACATTTGATTGACTTGTCAACTAATGTAAATTCATAGTAAAACCAACAAACATTTTGACCATCATTGGGTTTAGGTTAAAAGTTGGGTGAAAAAAAAGACAAATTACCTAAATTCCTTTATGTCAATGACCATGTTGATTCAATGTCTTTATATTGAATTGTTTTGTTGAAATGACATAAACAACATTGATTCAACCAGTTTGGGCCCAGTGGCTACTGTGTCTCTGACATGAAATGAGAGCCCCTCAGCATCATAGCAGCACTACTGTTTACTGGAAAACACAGAAATATATGATATTGTCTGACGACAATAGTTTTGGGGGGAAATGCTGACTAGAAAATTAAGGGATTGAGTCTGAAACTTGAGAGCATTACATAATTTGCTGTCTTTACGATCCTTCCTTGAACTCTCACCCTGCACTAGACTTAACCTTCACTGCACATGGCCTGACCACTAAAATGCACATGAGAGAGTCATGGCCATACTGGGATATAATGGTTCATTAATTGCCCTGTGACCACTTTGTAAATCCCACCTGAAGTGGTGATAGCTCAAGGATTGTCTTGTAATTTTATATAATCATTGAATTGTCAAATGGATTGAGAATCAAAGACCCTGTATGAAGTGTTGCTCTTTTCTAGTCAGTCAACTTCTTACCTTGATTATATATATATTATTGTTCAGTTAATTGGCTAATGATGTGCACTTTGTATGTGTTCTCTGCTTCGGCTGCCCAAAGGAACTTCATTCACAGCAACAGGTCATTGAAATGAGTCGACGTAAAACTTGAAAGAGTGAGAACTAGTGTACACGTATAGATCCAGGGGACCCAAGTCAAAGGGGTCTAGGTCTTCTACTGCTAAAAAGTGTTACTGTCACTGCTCACTACTCCAAGGGTCATTCCTTCTCTTCACTTTCTACATTTACCTCTTATTTATTAAGCCAACGTCAATTTTATGAACATTACTTGTCTTGTCTTTATATATTTGTGAGTGTGTGTGTGTGTATATATATATATATATATATATACATATACATATACATATACATATACACACACACTCACAAATATATATACATGTGTATATATGTATGTGTATGTTGTCTTATATGTTGACGGTTGTACAGAAATGTTTGTGTTGCCTAGAGATGGCATACATTCCATATTAAAACAGCACATAATGCTCACATGTCCAGATTTTTTTTTTCTTGTGTGCGCATGCGTGCGTTCGAGTCAGGGAGATCACGTCTTTCTGTTTCTTTTAAATAATTGGGGCTGTATGGCTGGACAAATAAGGTTTAGTTGAATCTCCTTTACGGTGTCCATATTAGAATTGGGGCTGCATGGCTGGACAAATAAGGTTTAGTTGAATCTCCTTTACGGTGTTCATATTAGAATTGGGGCTGCATGGCTGGACAAATAAGGTTTAGTTGAATCTCCTTTACGGTGTTCATATTAGAATTGGGGCTGCATGGCTGGACAAATAAGGTTTAGTTGAATCTCCTTTACGGTGTTCATATTAGAATTGGGGCTGTATGGCTGGACAAATAAGGTTTAGTTGAATCTCCTTTACGGTGTCCATATTAGAATTGGGGCTGCATGGCTGGACAAATAAGGTTTAGTTGAATCTCCTTAACACGGAACCCAAACCGGCTGCACGCGTGCGCCATCGTGCATAAATGTATTTTGTTCCCCCACACCAAACGCGATCATGACACGCAGGTTAAAATATCAAAACAAACTCTGAACCAATTACATTAATTTGGGGACAGGTCGAAAAGCATTAAATGTTTAATGGCAATTTAGCTAGCTAGCTTGCACTTGCTAGCTAATTTGTCCTATTTGGCTAGATTGCTGTTGCTAGCTAATATGTCCTGGGATATAAACATTGAGTTGTTATTTTACCTGAAATGCACAAGGTCCTCCGACAATTAATCCACACAAACGGTCAAGCGAATCGTTTCTAGTCATCTCTCCTAGGCCTTTTCTTCTCTTGACTTTATATTGCGATTGGCAACTTTCATAAATTAGGTGCATTACACTGACCTCGTTCGTCTTTCAGTCACCCACGTGGGTATAACCAATGAGGATGTGACACGTGGTGGGTACCTGCTTCTACAAACCAATGAGGAGATGGGAGAGGCAGGACTTGCAGCGCGATCTGTGTCACAAATAGAACTGACTTCTATTTTAGCCCTTGGCAACACAGATACCCGTTGACGCATGCGAGCAGTGTGGGTGCAATAATTTAATATAGATTTCTAAATTTATTTTGCAACGCTCGCCGCACGCGATGCAAGCGGGGTAATCAGCCTGTTAGTGTCCATATTAGGACAGGCTCGCCGTACTCCTTAGAAAATAATCATGACATTTAGAATGATTCAGTCCATAAAAAGGATATGACCACTACATGTCATGACGACAACCGACATTACCTGAATTAGGAAAGCTGCTGTTTGTGGTAACAAGAGACCGCTATGAGGGGGTTATGGTTCAATGGATTCTAAACAGACATGCTTTTTATATAATAATATATACCATTTAGCATATATGCCAATTTGACTTGTCATCCGTGCATACATTTGACATATGGGTGGCCCCGGGAATCGAACCCACAACCCTGCAAGCGCCATGCTCTACCAACTGATCCACACAGGACCACTGAAGGTAGATTTGAAATGCACTACAGTCTGCTAAATGGCTCTCCTACTTGTCAGCGACGTAATTGGAAACCCTTTCAGAATGGGTAGGGAGGAGGGAGAGCGTGCCGTGACAATGGGACCAATGCAGTTGTTCGCGGTTGTTGAACACCAATTAACTCGACGGTGAATGTGGGAAGATCATTACGAGTGTCGTATATGCGTTTCACATAAGCCTTAGCTATTCTCTATAATGGATTTCTAGCTATTATAGAATAGAAAATCCAGCAGAAGTGGATCCTCTATCATTTGTTATGTTGCATTGTCTATTCTGTTTGTGAGATTTTCAGGTGTAAGATTTTCACTCGTAGCATTAGTAAACAACAATGTCATTTCTGAGAAACTGATGCTAGTGTCAAGACTGCGTTCACTTCTAAACAAGTAGTGCTTTATGATTATGATATGTAAATAAATCTGTCATGTTTTAAAAAGGATGTGTAAGAATAGCCTTTGTCACAGAGAAATATAATAATGAACTTTGATGCATTTTGCCGACCTGAGTGCCAACCAATGATCTCTATAATCCCGGGATTGCTGATGCTATGTATTGGCCAGTGAGATGCTTTGAAGCCACCTGCTGCCGTATTGGTACTCCTCAGAATGAGCAGCCCTCAACAGGAATGAATGGAATTCTAGTGTTTCAATTAAAAGGACAATGTTACATTTATTTATTGTAGAGTGGGGACTGTAAGATTAGTACTCTCTAAAAATTCAACTTTAAGGAAAATGTTAATATATTTTATATTTTAATGTTTAGCTCACATAATATAATTTAAAAGTATACATTAAGGTGTCTAATGGAATATACTTGTGAAAAATGTATGAATGTAGACCAATCTTTTTACAATGGTGGAGGAGTACAAAAATGTCTGCAGCGGCTTCAAAACGGCATCCCATCAGTCATCTAGGGTTTGGGTTTATATACATGATTGGTGTAACCTGAGTGGTAGTAGAAAGATTAAGGCTGCGTTTACACAAGCAGCTCAATTCAGATTTTTTTTTTTAACTAATTTGTCTTTTGACCAATCAGATAAGATCTGATGTTAAAAGAGCCGATGTGATTGGTCAAAAGATCAATTAGTGGGAAAAATATCAGAATTGGGCTGCCTGTGTAAACGTAACCCTTGCGAGGTGTCAGTATGTGGTTAAGCCGCAGCCTATGAGGTTCAAGAGAAGCCCACTGCGCTTAATCATAGGAACCCTACTGTCTCCTGCACCAGTTAAATACAATTGTGTTTACAATATGAAACCACATTATCAGAGAAAAGTTTCAAATTAAATCACACTGCCGGATTATGAGGTTTATGGTAAATTCTGCACTTTCCACAATTATTTTGAACTACGAAAATGTCGCCCTAAGTAAATAGGCCTAACAAATATAAAGGGTCGCTGGCAAACGTCCAAATAGAAAGTGTTGACCTGCTGTGACTGCATGCTGTTACTGTTTACCATTTGGTGCCCATCAATGAATTGACTGTTTTAAATGGATTTGTTTTCTTCTCAAAAATCATTTGCATATTTGTTGAAGCCCAATGGCGTGTTGAGTTTGTGAACATACTAGGAACAGCAAATTTCAACTATGACTTTGCCTGCAGGGAAATCTGTGTTGAAACTGTTTAAAAGAAGTGTATCTTTTAGTATATGTAAAATTCCAAAAGTTTGCAAAACTGTATCGCAAGCAAGGATTAGTAAAGTTTTGAAAGCGCGACAGAAGTGGTTACACATTTCTCGCGGGCAAAATCATAGTTCGAATGGGAACCCAAAGGGGTTTATAATAGCCCTTTGGTGACTGGGAGAAAAATGATATGAGTAATGGGGCATATGTGGTAAGTCTGACATTATTGTGTTCAAGTGCTTTTGAAGGCAGACCAATTCTTCAACCAATAAGGTTTTAGCTAGCTTGATAAGATGGCTTACGTTGCTAATAATAAAGTTAGCTAGCTTGTTTAACATTGACATTATGGTCAAACTATCTACGTTATCAACATAAATTGATACATTTGTGATTGTAAAAAAATGAATATGTTGTCATCATTTGGTTGAAAAGGTGAAAGGTCAGTGGTGAAACTCGGGTAATAAAATTATCAGTTTCCCCAAAACGTCCGATATCTCCGACAGCATGTGAACGCTCTATAAGAGAGCAAGAAATAAGTGAAAAGACAAGTTATATTTCATCCTTTCTAGTTTTATTTTATTGTCAGTGTAAGAGCATGGAAACAAGGGTGACAGTAAATACAGTGAGAGAATTCATTCTAATGTAATATTATTTGTTATAAGATTCTCTTTGAATGCTCCTTTATGCTCCTCTGTCTCTCCACTTCCAATCATACATGAATACTATACTGAACAAAAATATAAACACAACATGTAAATTGTTGGTCCCATGTTTCATGAGCTGAAATAAAAGATCCCAGAAATGTTCCATAAGCACAAAAAAGTGTATTTCTCTCAAATGTTGTGCACAAATTTGTTTACATCCCTGTTAGTAGCATTTTATCCTTTGTCAAGCTAATCCATCCACCTGGCAGGTGTGGCATATCAAGAAGCTGATGAAACAGCATGATCATTACACAGGTGCACCTTGTGCAGGGGGCAATAAAAGGGCACTTTAAAATGTGCAGTTTGGGCACACAACAAAATGCCACAGATGTCTCATGTTTTGAGGGAGTGTGCAATTGGTATGCTGACTGCCGGAATGTCCACCAGAGCTGCTGCCAGGAAATGTTATGTTCAATTCTCTACCATATACCGCCTACAACGTAATTTTAGAGAATTTGGCAGTATGTCCAACCGGCCTCACAACCTCAGACCACGTGTAACCACACCCAAGACCGCCACATCCGGCGTCTTTATCTGCGGGATTGTCTGAGACCAGCCACCCGGACAGCTGATGAAACTGAGGAGTATTTCTGTCTGTAATAAAGCCCCTTTGTGGGGATACATTATATCTGATTGGCTGGGACTGGCTCCCCAGTGGCTGGGCCGGGCTCCCCAGTGGGTGGGCTCCCCAGTAGGTGGGCCTGGCTCCCCAGTAGATGGGCCTAGCTCCCCAGTGGGTGGGCCTGGCTCCCCAGTAGGTGGGCCTGACTCCCCAGTGGGTGGGCTCCCCAGTGGATGGGCCTGGCTCCCCAGTGGGTGGGCCTGGCTCCCCAGTGGGTGGGCTCCCCAGTAGATGGGCCTGGCTCCCCAGTGGGTGGGCCTGGCTCCCCAGTGGGTGGTCCTGGCTCCCCAGTAGGTGGGCTCCCCAGTGGGTGGGCCTGGCTCCCCAGTAGGTGGGCTCCCCAGTGGCTGGGCCTGGCTCCCCAGTAGGTGGGCCTGGCTCCCCAGTAGGTGGGCCTGGCTCCCCAGTAGGTTGGCTCCCCAGTGGGTGAGGTTGGCTCCCCAGTGGGTGGGCCTGGCTCCCCAGTGGGTGGGCTCCCCAGTAGATGGGCCTGGCTCCCCCGTGGGTGGGCCTGGCTCCCCAGTAGGTGGGCCTGGCTCCCCAGTGGGTGGGCCTATGCCATGGCTAGGCTCTGCCATCTGAAATCCATAGATTAGGGCCTAATGAATTGATTTCAATTGACTGATTTCCTTATATGAACTGTAACTCAGTAAAATCTTCTAAATTGTTGCCTGTTGTGTTTTATATTTTTGTTCGGTATATTAGCTTATTCCAGATCTGCATGTGATGACCACAACAACCAAAGGACACGCACATAAGGGCCCTTATTCACAAAGCGTCCCTGGGTAGGAGTGCTGATCTATGATCAAGTTTCCCCCCTCTTATTCATTATGATTTAACAGGCAAAACTGATCCTAGCACTCCTACTCTGAAACGCTTTGTGTAAACGGGGCCCAGGCTAGGATAGAAGCGTTAACTCACGACAACCCACATTGCTCCACTAACGCTTTAGTTTAAAATCATCTCTACGCCCTACTTTATTTAGGCTAATATGGAGAAAACTCAAGTGCCACTGCCAGATTGTAGACAAGGCGGACATTGATGTGATCAGTGATTTGAGGCACTCTCTTGGTGTTCGTTATGGAAGCTCCTTGGCCGGTGACTAGTGCACTGAAGAAGTCACCTGCCTCTCCAGTCTCCTCTTGCAGGACTCCCTTACAGAAGGAGGGACAAAGTCCATAGGGTACTGGATGCCCAGGAGGATGTTATACAGGCTGAGTTTATTTGCCATGTGGCACGTATAGACAAATTCACAATAATCCATCATGCATTACACAACACAATCTGCACAATACTTTCAAACAGTACAACAATGTACTGTGTGCGTTATATGAAAGTCACCAGCTTTAACGTTTGAGTCTCCACATACTGTATAGGGTTACACACATTGATAGAGAAAGTATCCTCACAGCCAAGAGAAGTGGGATGAAGTTGACCTAGAGACTGATCTAAGATCAGTTTTGGGGTTTTCCCCTCAAATGGTTAGGTAAGGATATGGGGAGGGTAAGCTGATATTAGATCAGTGCTTATAAGACCAAATTCAATCTACTAAATATTAAATATATGTAGGTGTGAATTGTTTTCACTGACCTGACTACAGTACATCCTTCCACTTTGTGGACCATCATGGTGAGGGGTAGGCAGCCAAATTCAGTGAAGGTGCTCATGTACTGGCCTGGACATGAGAGGAGGTTACAAGTGACTGTTACGCTCGCCTCTATGAAAAGGGAACGCAACACCCTGCTACAACTCAACTCTCCGTGAAGTGAAAGAGGTATGGACTGTAGGTGTGAGTAAGGATGACAGAAAGGCAGAATGTGGTACCGTTTACAAGGACTTTATTCCTTTACACGGTAATATGGGCAAAAGGGGCTGGACGGAACCAAAGCAAAGAAAGTAAATGTCAAAGCTCCCCCTCTCCTATCTAACCTGCCTACCCACTACTTACCTAACTTAGCACCACCTGGTGCACTAACCAAAATACAGGGGGTGGTCCGCCCAGGTCTTACCTAGTGTGCCTAGACAGTGAATATACTACGGGTATATGTATGCCCGCAGGCCTCTTGCCTAAGCACTCCCTAGGTGCCTTCCCCTCCCCCCCTGGGAACAAATTAACCAGAATATTAAACAATTACTCAAACAAACTAAGAAACCAAGGACATCAAATAAGCTCTATCTGATAATGCAACAAACTAACACAGTACATACCAAATCGCTTTCTGAGAAACAACCAACACCGTTCTCAGCTATTTAATTCTCTCTATCTCAATCTCTCTCTCTGCATTCTCCTCCCAGCAATGATCTCCCTTCTGAACAGAACACTGGCATTTATATAGCTTCAGAAGAAATGGGTAATTGGAGACAGCGGCGTCTTGACGAGGGGGCGGGGTCAGCTCTCCAATTAGCCATGGAGTCGACCAATCAGCTGCTTGGGGAATTTCAGGAAGCCATCTGAAACACACACTAAAATACAAACTACGACACAGAAACTGGGGAACGTAACAGTGACTAAGCTATTATGTCAGAAATACATTGCATTCAAAGTCCGTTTGCTTTTGAGGTTATTTCTAGCCATCCATAAGCACAGTAAAAAAAAATGTAAGCTTTATTTTACCAGGTTAGTCTCATTGAGATGAAACATCTATTTAGCAAGTAGGAGGTAAATCCTCTTCTAGAAAGATTAAAACATTCTCAAAAAGCAGCCACTTATTCTTAGCCTGGTGCGCCAGACCTAAATAGGAGCTATTTAGTCTTAGCCTGGTGCGCCAGACCTAAATAGGAGCTATTTAGTCTTAGCCTGGTGCGCCAGACCTAAATAGGAGCTATTTAGTCTTAGCCTGGTGTGCCAGACCTAAATAGGAGCTATTTAGTCTTAGCCTGGTGCGCCAGACCTAAATAGGAGCTATTTAGTCTTAGCCTGGTGTGCCAGACCTAAATAGGAGCTATTTAGTCTTAGCCTGGTGTGCCAGACCTAAATAGGAGCTATTTAGTCTTAGCCTGGTGTGCCAGACCTAAATAGGAGCTATTTAGTCTTAGCCTGGTGTGCCAGACCTAAATAGGAGCTATTTAGTCTTAGCCTGGTGTGCCAGACCATATGGTAAGATAGCAATATGGCTGCAGAGTTTAAATTGTTAGCCAGGCAAATTCATTCTCGGCTTTCTAAACAACCCTGGACCTGGAAGCCATTACATTTGTCAATAAAATCTTAAACATATTTGTAATTGTAACAATGGTTACAATTACAAATCCATTGGTTATTAAATGAATAACCAATGGATTTTAGAGCTGACAAGTAGCCCTTTCATTTGCTTTGCGCTGACCAATAAGTTATGGTTAACAAACGTCTCGTTTGCCATGCATCCCATAGTTTCTGGAATGCACTTTCTGTTCAAGAGAGCCATACGTGAACCTTCCATTGGTCATTATAGACCCTTCATTAGCAGTCTGAGGAAGAGATAGAGTTTCATAAAGCGGCAATCCTTAATTCAAACAATAACAAAGCCCATCCCCGCCCATGTTTAGTTAAAAAGCTGAGGAATGGGACTGGAAAAATGTAACCACTTTCAAATTCATAGACATAGCTCTGGATGCAAGGGCTGACCATCCTTGATATCAAAATTATAGTTTTAACCATGTTTTGAGGCTATATGGTGTTTGTTTATATTTTTTGTTTAGAAATATTGGAGTAGAACAAGCTTAAATGTTGGGTCCTGATTTATAAGTTATATTCTTCAGGAATCAGTTGGTACATATCATTCATTTTTAAGTCCAAAAATGTATGTAGCAACTGCAGATTGCCCCTTTAAGATAGTTTCGTAACATATTCAGTATCTCTGAGTTTTTGTGCTTTGTAGAGAAATTATCCTTACAGTTATCCACTGTGAAGGTGTATAATTTACTTTAAAAAGCACTGCAATAGACATTTTATAAGAATCTTAACAAGGACATGGCTCCAGTCAGTAGTGGTGGTGAAGCTGAAGACGTGTAATAAGTCAACAGAAAGTTAAATTACATTCAGTTCATGGACAGTCAAATTGACTCAAATGATGTCAATTAGTCTATCAGAAGCTTCTAAAGACATGACATCATTTTCTGGAGTCACAGTCAACTTAGCGTATGTAAACATCTGACCCACTGGAATTGTGATACAGTGAATTATAAGTGAAATAATCTGTCTGTAAACAATTGTTGGAAAAATTACTTGTGTCATGCACAAAGTAGATGTCCTAACCGACTTGCAAAACTATAGTTTGTTAACAAGAAATGTGTGGAGTGGTTGAAAAACGAGTTTTAATGACTTCAACCTAAGTGTATGTAAACTTCCAACTTCAACTGTATGTATGCTCATTTAAAGAGGTGGTTTTCAATAAACCCCAATGTTTTTGGAATACTGCAGTAAATGTATCACTTTAGATCAGGTGGCTGACCTGTGAACAGGTCTAAAAGGCAGAGTTCTGAGCACCAGGTGTCAGAGTACTCTTCGCTTCTTCTAGTCTGGGTCTTCCTTCACCGGTGTCTCCATTTGTCTCAGTCTGGATCTGAACGCCTGGGCTCAGAGACCTCATCCTGGTCTTCATTTGTCTCAGTCTGGATCTGAACGCCTGGGCTCAGAAACTTCATCCTGGTCTTCATTTGTCTCAGTCTGGATCTGAACGCCTGGTCTCAGAAACCTCATCCTGGTCTTCATTTGTCTCAGTCTGGATCTGAACGCCTGGTCTCAGAAACCTCATCCTGGTCTTCATTTGTCTCAGTCTGGATCTGAACGCCTGGGCTCAGAAACCTCATCCTGGTCTTCATTTGTCTCAGTCTGGATCTGAACGCCTGGGCTCAGAAACCTTGTCCTTGCAGTGTGTACATGTCTCAATGATTATCTGAAAGTCCCAAAATGGTAGGAAGACTCTTGAAAAAAATAATTGAATTAAAAAAGATGCTGAGACATATTGTGTTCCTGTTGAATGACAACTTTTAACTATCCATGAACTGAATGTAATTGACATTTTCTGTTGACTTCTTACACAACTTCAGCTTCACCACCACTACTGACTGGAGCCATGTCCTTGTTAAGATTCTTATAAAATGTCTATTGCAGTGCTTTTTAAAGTAAATTATACACCTTCACAGTGGATAACTGTAAGGATAATTTCTCTACAAAGCACAAAAACTCAGAGATACTGAATATGTTACGAAACTACCTCAAGAAACGCTCTCTCTCTCAGACTGCTACCGACGGGTCTATAATGACAAATGGAAGGTTCACGTACGACTCTCTTGGACAGAAAGTGCATTCCAGAAACTATGGAATGCATGGCAACAAGACGTTTGTTATAGGCCTGCTGATGCTCTACAGAGAGGAAGAATGCAAGGAGCGCAACTGGGCTTTCCACATAGTCATTACTGCCAGGGATATAATATATATGATAATTGAGGAAAAAACACTGCCCAGGTACAGTAGCTCTATCTCAAATCACTACTCTCTCTTTCTCTGTGCCTGTCTCACTCTCTGTCTCTCTCTCTCTGTGTCTCCATCTCTGTGTCGCCCTCTCTGTGTATCTCTCTCTCTCTGTCTCTCTCTCTCTGTGTGTGTGTCTCTCTCTCTCTGTGTGTCTCCCTCTCTGTGTCTCTCTCTCTCTCTCTGTGTCTGTCTCTCTCTCTCTGTGTCTGTGTCTCCCTATGTGTATGTGTCTCTCTGTGTATGTGTCTCTCTGCCTCTGTGTCTGTGTCTCTCTGTGTATGTGTCTCTCTGCCTCTGTGTCTGTGTCTCTCCCTCTGTGTCTGTCTCTCTGCCTCTGTGTCTGTCTCTCTCTACTACTACTACTACTACTATGTGGGACAAGTTCTCCTGTAAGAAGAGACTGGAGGTCCGTTCCAACCCTTTAGGGTTCCCCAGGATGCCAAGCTCATGGCCCAGATGGTCCTGGGAAGCACCCGATGTCACAGGCATGCCAAAAAGATCGTCAATGACAACAACCACCTGAGCCACCGCCTGTTCACCCCGTTATCATCCAGAAGGCGAGGTCAATACAGGTGCATCAAAGCTGGGACCGAGAAACTGAAAAACAGCTTTTATCGCAAGGCCATCAGACTGTTAAATAGCCATCACTAGCACATTAGAGGCTGCTGCCCTATATACACAGACTAAAAATCACTGGCCACTTTAATTTTATTTAAAAAAATGTATATATTTAACCTTTATTTAACTAGGCAAGTCAGTTAAGAACAAATTCTTATTTACAATGACAGCCTACATCAGCCAAACCCGGACAACGCTGGGCCAATTGTGCGCCGCCCTATGGGACTCCCAATCACGGCCTGTTGTGATACAGCCTTTAAAGATGGAACACTAGTCACTTTAATAATGTTTACATATTTTGCATTACTCATCTCATATGTATATACTGTATTCTATACTATCTACTGTATTCTATACTATGCCACTCTGACCTTACTCGCCCAAATATTTATATATTCTTAATTCCATTCCTTTACTTAACATTTGTGTGTATTGTTGTGAAATTGTTAGATATTACTTATTAGGTATTGCTGCACTGTTGGAACTAGAAACACAAGCATTTTGCTACACTTGCCATACACGTGTATTTGTGACAAATACAATTTGATTTGATTTTGATTTGAGGTGTTGGGATGGGCTTACTGGCCAACACCTGGACCGGAAGATCCCAGGGACCGGTGAAAGTAAAACCATAATTTATTGGTCAGCGCAAAGCAAATGAAAGGGCTACTTGTCTGTCCAAAATCCATAGGTTATTCATTTAAAGGCCCAGTGTAGTCAGAAATGTGATTTTCCTGAGTTTTATCTATATTTTTTGGACTAATACTGTGAAATGTGAAAATGATGATAGTGTAAGAGCTTTTAAGTGTAAGAGCTGTGTGAAAATGCCTGAAATGTCAGCCTGTTGTAGTAGGATGGAGTTTTGGCCTTCAATGGTGACATCACAATGCAGAAAATTAATTAATAGACCAATAAGAAAGAGAGTTCCAAACCTCTCTGCCAATAACAGCTACTTTCAGTTTCCCCTCCCCACTCAGACCACTCACAGACAGTCCTAGCAACATTCTTGCTTGATAAATTGCTCTTTGCTAAGAAGCTATTTTTGTTTATTTTTGACCATGAAAACAATAACATTAAGGTATTTAATTGTTACCCAGAAATAATTCGAAATTGAGATAAAAGCAGCTGCATTGTACCTTTAACCATTGTTACAATTAAAAATATGTTTCAGATTTGAATTAAAATGATGCAGATTTGATTGACAAAGGCAGTGGCTTCCAGGTCCAGGTTGTAAAGAGAATGAATTTGTTTGGCTAACAAGTCAAACGCTGTAGCCACATTGCTATTGTACCATATGGTCTGGTGCACCAGGCTAAGACTAAATAACTCCTATTTAAAACTGGAACATCGGGCAAAGAAAAGGCTAAATACATCTGTAATCTCAATGAGACTAACCTGGTCATTTTTTATATACATATATATATTAATAACTGCTTATGGATGGCTAGAAATAACCTCAAAAGCAAACTGACTTTGAATGCAATGTATTTCTGACATAATAGCTTAGTCACTTGTTAGTCCTCTCATGTCCAGGCCAGTACATGAGCACCTTCACTGAATTTGGCTGCCTACCCCTCACCATGATGGTCCACAAAGTGGAAGGATGTACTGTAGTCAGGTCAGTGAAAACAATTCACACCTACATGTATTTAATATTTAGCAGATTGAATTTGGTCTTATAAGCACTGATCTAGTATCAGCTTACCCTCCCCATATCCTTACCTAACCATTTGAGGGGAAAACCCCAAAACTGATCTTAGATCAGTCTCTAGGTCAACTTCATCCCACTTCTCTTGGCTGTGAGGATACTTTCTCTATCAATGTGTGTAACCCTATACAGTATGTGGAGACTCAAACGTTAAAGCTGGTGACTTTCATATAACGCACACAGTACATTGTTGTACTGTTTGAAAGTATGTGCAGATTGTGTTGTGTAATGCATGATGGATTATTGTGAATTTGTCTATACGTGCCACATGGCAAATAAACTCAGCCTGTATAACATCCTCCTGGGCATCCAGTACCCTATGGACTTTGTCCCTCCTTCTGTAAGGGAGTCCTGCAAGAGGAGACTGGAGAGGCAGGTGACTTCTTCAGTGCACTACAGTCCCTGGCCAAGGATCTTCCATAACGAACACCAAGAGTGCCTCAAATCACTGATCACATCAATGTCCGCCTTCTCTACAATCTGGCAGTGGCATTCAATGACTCCTCCATATTAAACCAAACACAGTAGGATGTAGAGATTATTTGAAACTCTAAAGTGTTAGTGGAGCAATGTGATCTGCGCTACTGATATTCCAGATTGACAGTAAGATTAGAAGGGAGAGAGAGGAGTAAAAGGTTTCCCATTCCATCACTGTGTTTACTGTCACCACACGTTTCTCTGCTCTTACAGTGACTATGAAGGAAATAAAACAAGAAGGGTGACATATAGCAGTCACTTTTTTGCTCTCTTTAAAAAAAACATTCAGGCGGGTTACTCAATCCTAGGACCTTTCCATCATCTTTCATTGGGAAACACAATGATTACAATAACAGGAACTGGACATGCTGAGTAGGCTATATATGCAGTGAGTGATTGGTGATGGGAGGTGTTGAGAGGGGAGGAGATGTATACGTTTCAGGTGTGGTCTTTCCTCCTGAACTTTAGTTAGGTCACACATAACACCAGTGACAGAGATTAATTGAAATTCCAACAATAATTGAAATGGCATGTATTTAAGAGATGTTTCAGTTCTTGAATTGGAATTTCAATTCAGTGAATTGAAATATAATTGATCCCAAACCTGTGAAAGCAACGCTTTTTTGCATACCTCTGTTTTTATCATAAATCAATTATGATTTTGATTTGGAAATGAAGTGCTACCATGTTATGTTAGCGTTAGAAAATATGTCAGTTAATTACTGATTAGCCTCTGCTTGCTCTGACTCGACTGCATGTGGGTTAAGTCCTTATTGTTTTTTTCCATTGACATGTGTCCCAAGTCCCATGGTAGTGACATGCCAAATCTGATGTTGCACTCGCCACAAGGCAATATTAAGGATGTGTGGCTCAATTAATGATGCTGAAGCTGTGTGTGTTATACAAGACTGCGTGTGTGTGTGTGTGTGTGTCTACCATTGTACCGTTTTGAGTGATTTTGCACCTCACTACACAAATTAATAAAATGTTTTTCAAAAGAGCTGTGTGGAACAAACAATAAAAACACTCAGCTCTCATTTACATACCTGCTTTTATGAGTTATTTGGATCATTATATTTCAAGTTCAAGTAGGCCTGTAGTAAATGGAGGGTCTTTAGTAGGCTAAGAGTTGGATGGCGCAGCAAAAGAGTTAATGATATTCCCTCCCTCCCATCGGCGCCAATAGTCTATAGCCTACATACATCTCCAGAACTCTGTTTGACAGTCGTCAGTGTGTTCTGCCTGACGCGCAGATAGTCGACTCAATCCATGATCAAGGACCCTCCACGCGCAAAACATATACTTTCTGTAAAATGTGAGGTTTCACGACTTAGTGTGATCATTTGAAAATGTGTCTACTTATTTGAATGTATTTTCACGCGTTTGTCATTGTTTAGTTTTTTTGTGGCCGGAGATGGGGTGCGCAATATCAGGCTTGGTACCGAAACAAGTCGGGGACGTGATGGACGATGTTCCCATTGTGCATCTAACTGACGAGCACAGGGAGATAATCAAAGAGACGTGGAAAGTCATCCAAGAGAACATCGCGAAAGTTGGCATTATTATGTTTGTTGGGTGAGTACATTTTAACTGTAGCCTACTGGCTGAATTGGTTTCCATAAGTTTTAAGAAATTGCACGCGTCATTCTGAATTTAAAAGCATGCCAAAATGAACGTAGCCCTATTACTACATCGAATGTCAAACATTGATTCGATTAATTCAAGTCATGAAATCTAACCCTCTTCTACTAGGTAATTGAACTGTTTGTCATGAACATGAACGGACACAGCAAATGTGTCACTTCACTGGTGATTGTATAGAACGTATAGCCTTGTCAAAATTCAATCAAGTGATTGTGTATGATCGTATACAATGGAAATACAACGCCCTCCACAAACGTTTGTGTTTTGGTCACATTTTCCATGTTAGAAGCCTATAACCTATATTTATATAGCCTACATCATTTTCAACCATAGCCCTGTCTAATGAAATAAATGGATAGAGAAATAGTCTTCCATGTCCACACAACCTTTAAACGAACACAAAACTAATATTTAACTGTCTATTCCCAGTGGATTGGCAATAGAACTCTGTTTAAAGTATCCTCCTCCGGAAGAGGCAGAATATATATTACAGCAAATATATGGCTAAACTCCAATGTACTGATAGAGGATAAACCAATTTTGTTGCAGAGAATGTGTAACGAAGGTAGCATCTTTATGAATGACATTGTAAACAACTACCGTAAAATGATGTCACACAACAGCCCAGCCTCACATTCAATTCGCGCATATATGTACAAAATGTATTTCAGCAGATTTCGTGCGTTTTTGTGCATTTTTGGGGTGGTTCAATTCGTTTGAAAATACACGAATTTCTGTGCTACTTAATTCGTGCGAAAATACACGAATTTCTGTGCTACTTAATTCGTGCGAAAAGACACGAATTTAACCAGTAGGCGACACACAAGCCGTTGCAACAACCATAGACGCGATCGCCTGTATTTATTTATTTTACGTTATGAATATATAGATATTTTGTCTTTTTTTAACCATAAGAGGTTATATATATATTGTCTTTATTTAATCCCTATTAAAACATTGTGGTTTTATGCCTATATGTACTGTTTTCGATTTTTCTGAACAGACTTTTCAGGATAGAATGAATGTAAGCAATGCATGATGGTTAATGGTGTTTTATTCGGTTGTAGTTCCATGTATTTCTTAAAAAATAAACGTGTAAACCATTTTTATTGAACAGAATGTAACTGAAAATACAATGGCAGCCTTGCCATTGTCCATCAATAACAAAAGTTTTTTTTTTCGTATAACATTTGGGGAAACGTATGCAGTCATTGTAGTCTTACATTTTGTTGGCCAACCAAAATTACCAAAACGTTAACCCGTAATAAGGCTAGGGTGGCTGAGTGTAAATACATGGCTCTGAGTGTAAGCACCTTTTCACTAGAAACGTTCTTGTGTTCAAATTACCGTCAGTGCGAAATAGCTAGAAAGCTTTCGTATTTCCACTTGGCTGCACCTACGGTTACGATAACGATAAATCAAGTGCAATACCTGCGTCGACCTGTGTCGAGCAGCAAAACACCGGAAAGCTTCTAGCCTACCGGAAAGTTACAAGAAGAACAAGAATAGTTACCTCATCCGGTCATGTGACACTCTGGATGCCCCCTAAAAGCAATTTCAACCGTTTTGAAAAATGACGCCTGGTAACCCCAAAAAAATACCAGGTGCATGAAAAGTTTGGACTTAGAATATTTTTTGAAAACCTCCATAAATCACTCAGGCCATTGACTCGAAAAGAAAAAACATAAAATATTTTCCAGAAGAAAAAACAGAATATTTTTTGAAAACCTCCATAAATCACTCAGGCCAGCACCCATTGATTTGGGGCGGTAGTATAGCGCTCCCAGAGCGGGTATGGAAGTCTGGATCCCCCCTAAAAGCATTTAAGGCTCTGTGTGTCTTTACATTTACATTTACATTTAAGTCATTTAGCAGACGCTCTTATCCAGAGCGACTTACAAATTGGTGCATTCACCTTATGATATCCAGTGGAACAACCACTTTACAATAGTGCATCTAACTCTTTTAAGGGGGAGGGGGGGGTTAGAAGGATTACTTTATCCTATCCTAGGTATTCCTTAAAGAGGTGGGGTTTCAGGTGTCTCCGGAAGGTGGTGATTGACTCCGCTGACCTGGCGTCGTGAGGGAGTTTGTTCCACCATTGGGGTGCCAGAGCAGCGAACAGTTTTGACTGGGCTGAGCGGGAACTGTACTTCCTCAGAGGTAGGGAGGCGAGCAGGCAAGCACCATACTTTTTCACTCCATCCTTGCTGTGTGTGTGTGTGTGTGTGTGTGTGTGTGTGTGTGTGTGTGTGTGTGAGAGAGCTTTTCTTTGACATCTGTTTAGCGAAATTACTGATTTACAGTTCATGAGGGTTGACCGATTCACACATTTAAAGTTTTGGAAAGATCTGACTTTTTTAAACCTTCGAAACAGCACCTATGACCCCATTTTAAGGCACTTCCGGTTGGCACAGGAAGCTATAAGTAAATACATATCCTGATCGGGGTATGCTTTTACAGAATCCTGAGTTTTAAGTCTATACGTTAAGAACTGACTGATTTACACAGGGTTGAATGCACTATATATCACAAACTGCTGGTTGGGTATGGCAAAACACTTTTAGGGTGATTTTATCACTTCCGGTTGCTCCATGAAGCTTAGAATCAACACAGGTAGACCTCATAGTGGCTTGATGGATTGTCATTGAAGACAGGTTCATAAGACATTCATAACCCACATAGGCTTCAGGTTGAATTTAGGGGTGCAGGCAATGTGTTCCTATGGGGTGAGATGTCATTGTAAACTGTTTGATGTAAACACCTTCTTTTAACTGTTAAGGGTTAATGCCACACGGTCAATGTTAGGCTTGCACAGAGACCTTAGGAACGTTCCTGAGGTCAAATTGTGCTTCTAAACCTTAACAGTTCTCTCTCTGTCTCCCAAAAGCAAAAGACTTGAAATGTAGGTCAAGGGTCATCTTCTTGTCACTGTCGCTGCGCTCAGACCGAGCAAGCTACGGTCAAGCGGGGCATCTCGTTGAACTCGGCACGGCTATGGTGATGTCATTTTTAGTGGTGATTTCAGAATGCTATTTTGGTGGTTTTTCACTGTTGAAACATATTGCAAATGCACTAAAGTCAACTAGCAAGTCACTGTCCATCAGCCAATTAGATATTTTCAGACACCAAACTGATACCATCTGACTCCAAACTCACTTTTTCCAACTCGTTTAGAAGCCAACTATCACATATTTCAGAGCAGGCCCAAAATTCACAGCGCCTTCCATTTAAACCATAATAAAACAAATAATACGTAGTTATGTTCTAGCTGCGGGTCCAGTTTTCACATTATGTTTAGCCCTATGTGAGGCGACCTCGAATCCCAAGTTTCGGCTCGATAGGTCATTCGGTGCCCGAGCAAAACCTTAATTGGTGCTGAAATTCCACTTTTTTCCATGCCTTGCTACGGGGTCCTTGAATGAGCTATCGGACAGAAATGTCGGGGTCCGTCTCTATGGGCCGAGCCGGTTTCAATGCACCTAGTCTTGCAACTCTGGGACTTTTCTAAATGTCACCATTTTGTAATGCTCAAAATGAATTGAAGTCAATGCAAATGCACCGAGGCTTTTTATCGGTCCGAGAACCTTCTAGAGCCACATAACTCACCGTGCTTAATCGACCTGAGCTCTAGAACAGGTTTGTAAAGTTTCAGAACTCTAGGTCTGACGGTTCTTTAAAAGTTCAAACAAAAGTAACTATTGCAGGCACTGTCTGCCTCTAAGCCCCTCAGTGTGTCACTCCATCCTTTCTGTGTGGGTGTGTAAATTTTTCCTTGAAATCTGATGGGATGAATGACTGATTTACAGTTCATGAGGGTTGCCTATTCACATATTAAGTTTTGGAAAGATTTGACTTTTTTAACCCTTCGAAACAGCCCTTTTGACACCAATTATGGCACTTCCGGTTGGCACAGGAAGCTGAAAGTAAACACATATCCTCATTGGAGTGGGCTTTTACAGAATCCTGAGTTAAGTCTATACGTTAAGAACTCACTGATTTACATAGGGTTGAATGCACTATTTCTCTCAAACTGCAGGTTGGGTATGGCAAACACTTTTAGGGTGATTTAACCACTTCCGGTTGCTCCAGGAAGCTTAGAATCGACACAGGTAGACCTCATAGTGGCCTGATGGATTGTCATCGAAGACAGGTTTATAAGGCATTATTAACCCACATAGGCTTCAGGTTGAATTTAGGGGAGCAGGCAATGTATTCCTATGGGGAGACATGTCATTGTAAACTGTTTGATGTAAACACCTTCTTTTAACTATTAAGGGTTAATGCCACACGGTCAATGTTAGGCTTGCACAGATCGGGAGGACCTTAGGAACGTTCCTGAGGTCAAATTGTGCTTCTAACCTTAACGGTTCTCTCTCTGTCTCCCAAAAGCAACAAAAAATATGAAATTGAGGTCAAAGGGTCATTTGGGTCCTTCTTCTTGTCCCTGTCGCTGCACTCAGACCGAGCTAGCTACGGTCAAGCGGGGCATCTCGTTGAACTCGGCACGGCCTGGAGATAATGGCAATGCCATTGCAGGCTTTGTGTGTCTTTAAGCACCGTACTTTTTCACTCCATCCTTTTATCCCCTTTTCTTCGTGGTATCCAATCGCTAGTAATTACTATCTTGTCTCATCGCTACAACTCCCGTATGGGCTCAGGAGAGACGAAGGTCGAAAGCCACGCGTCCTCCGAAGCACAACCCAACCAAGCCGCACTGCTTCTTAACACAGCGCGCCTCCAACCCGGAAGCCAGCCGCACCAATGTGTCGGAGGAAACACCGTGCACATGGCCCCCTTGGCTAGCGCGCACTGCCCCCGGCCCGCCACAGGAGTCGCTGGAGCACAATGAGACAAGGATATCCCTACCGGCCAAACCCTCCCTAACCCGGACGACGCTAGGCCAACGGACCTCCCGGTCGTGGCCGGCTGCGGCAGAGCCTGGGCGCGAACCCAGAGACTCTGGTGGCGCAGCTAGCACTGCGATGCAGTGCCCTAGACCACTGCGCCACCCGGGAGGCAGATCTGACATTTTTAACCCTTCGAAACTGACCCTATGGCACCATTTGAAGGTACTTCCGGTTGACATAGGAAGCTGAAAGTGAACACATATCCTCCTTGGGGTAGGCTCTTATATAATATTGAGTTTTAAGTCTTTATGTTAAGAACTGACTTATTTACAGAGGGTTAAATGAGTGTGTGTTATTTAATAAAATCACATAAAATCACAGAATTCTGGCAGAGCTTCGAGACCCACTTAAAAAATGTTCGTCTGATTACACTGCAACTGGATCTGTAATTATTTATTTTTTTAACTCCTTTTTGTGAACATGACCAATTTGTCAATGTACGATTTCTCTTAAATTACGATAGATAAATGGCTGGTTCTTTTTTTCCTGACACCGTATGCTTATGTACTTTGACTTGAAGCGGTCAAATTAGCACCCTACTTTGCGTTTTTGACCTTTAATCCCAATCCCATAACTCAAAAAGCGTTGAGGCCTCGACGCCATCTTGTTCGGGGCCAACTGTCCATTACGTCTTCGAAATATTTTCCGTTTAGGAGAAAAGGCCACATGCATTTGCAATGTGCTTGTGCATTTGCAATATTATTTATTTTCCCTCTGGTGGGAATTTCCGAGACTGCGGAAAAATGACCAAAATGTGTTATTTTTATAAAACGGAAACCGAACGTCCGAGAGATTTAGTTTGATGACTTCCTGAAAGATCTTTCCCCCGCGCACGGCCCGACGCCGTCCACGAATTTTAGAAACGTTGCAGGACGTCTAGTAAGGGACCTTATATTTGCAATGTGGCGTTTCTCACTAACCATATGGCGAGTGCTAAAATGTTCCCTTAAGGTATGGAAAGGCCTTGGAAAGGCCATAAGTGTAAGCCAACATAATTCATTATTTTACATTAACATGTAATACATGCATTATGAAGAAAATGGTGTAATTTAGGCTCCACGAAATATGAAATGGGTTATGAAGAAAATCGTGTATGGTTGCCTACATGACAAAAAGGCGTTCTGATTACAAGTGCACCAGTATCCAAAGTATTAAGCGAAATCAAGCACAGAAAACAGCATTGGCATTAATAAAACAATATTTCCCACGAATTAAGTCGCACTTAAATGTGCGTCTTTTCTCAAAAATTCTGTTCAGCAAGTCTAAAACAGTACATATAGGCATACAACGACACATTTTAAAACATGGTTAAACAAAGACAACATTTCTGTATATTCATGACGTTGAATTAGCCATTAAGAAGAACAAAAATGAAATACAAATTATCGCGTCTACATGGTTGTTGCAACGGCTTGTGTGTCGCCTACTGGTTAAATTCGTGTCTTTTCGCACGAATTAAGTAGCACAGAAATTCGTGTATTTTCGCACGAATTAAGTAGCACAGAAATTTGTGTATTTTCAAACGAATTGAACCACCCCAAAAATGCACAAAAACGCACGAAATCTGCTGAAATACATGTTGTACATATATGCGCGAATTGAATGTGAGACTGTGTTGCAGCCCACACAAGCAATTAATCAAGGTGTATGGAGAAGTAGGCGCAATACAAAATTACCAACTCATCGCCAACTCATCGCACCTCTGCCACAAAAATGGAAGAGGCAATTACTTACAAGAGAAAGAAATGAACTAGTTTGTCTGCCACCATTAACACATTTTAAATGGCTTAAAATTACCAATATTGCCTAAATCATAAAATGTATCATGTTCACTAACGTCAAAAGGTTTGACAACTAGGCCTACAGTCTTAGAAAAAAGGGTTCCAAATAGAACAAATAGTCCCCATAGTAGAACCTTTTTTGGTTCCAGGTAGAACCATTTTTAGTTTCATGTAGAACCCTCTGTGGAAAGGGTTCTATATAGAACCCAAAATAGTTCTACCTGAAACCAAAAGTGTTTTACCCGGAACCATAAAGGGTTATTCAAATTGTTCTCCTATAGTGACAACCGAAGAACCCTTTTAGGTTCTAGATAGCATATTTTTTTCTAAGAGTGTATGCCGCATAAAGAGATAGTTGGGAACAGATTTTTTATGTCCCAATAACAAGGCATGATTGGCATCGGGTTTATAAACTGATATGTAAGACAACAATTGACCCTTTCATTTCTTTTAAATTTAAACTAGAATATAAAATTCTTGCTACAAAAAGAATGCTCAGTATATGGGGCATTGAACAGTCAGACCGGTGTAGACTGCCACAAGGAAACAGAATCAGTACTGTTCATCAGGGGCTTGGTTTTGGAGTCAGGTCCAGGAGTGGTTGTTATGTAAACACACACACACATGATAATACGCACTATACCCACATGATAACATACACACTATACACACATGTAAACATGGATTTTGTGTTGTAGATATGTGGTAGTGGAGTATGGGCCTTAGGGCACACACTTAGTGTAGTGTGTTGTGAATTCTGTAATGAGTGTATTGTTATGTTTAAAAAAAATTATAAGCATACATTTTGCCAGACCCCAAGAAGAGTAGCTGCTGCCAAGGCTGCAGCTAATGGGGATCCATAATAAATATGAATACAAATGTCATAATATCAGGGTGCGGTTGGATCTGCAAACTGTATTGCTGGGGGATTTAAAGGACCACACGCAGTCAACATGAAACCTCATTGTGCTGTTAGGTTAAATGTTTATTTATTTTTGGGGACATTTGGTCAGAAATGTTGCAGATGGGGAGGTTCAAGTCCTTCGTGACACACCATGGGAGAATGTAGGGATGTATTGCAGGAATAAATGGTAGAATGATGATGATTTACTGGGAAAGATAGGTTGATCTGTAGCTGTCTGATGGTTGCAATTAATGAATGTTGGAATAAATACATACACATCCACAGTATACATTTTTGAGGTCCATACAATCAGGGGTGAGGGTGGAGATGTGATGATTGTATGTTTTGTGTTTAGTTATGTGTGTTTTGTTTTCACGCTGTGAGCGGTGTGTGTGCTGGTTCTGGTGGTTATTGGTGCACTCGCTTCACCCTGCCAGCGTCTCGGGGCGGGTGGGGGCAAGAGCAACCGC
Organism: Salvelinus namaycush; assembly: GCF_016432855.1. NCBI lineage: Eukaryota > Metazoa > Chordata > Actinopteri > Salmoniformes > Salmonidae > Salvelinus > Salvelinus namaycush. Next base: position 33,577,927 of record NC_052335.1, read on the forward strand.
TGATGGTAGCAGCCATTCGTATTGTCTTTTTTTATTGTATTGTTGTTGTAATTTAAAAAAATATTTACTCTACATGGCCAAAAGTAAATGGACACCCCCTCAAATTAGTGGATTTGGCTATTTCAGCCACACCCGTTGCTGACAGGTGTCTAAAATCGAGCACACGGTCATGCAATCTCCATAGACAAACATTGGCAGTAGAATGGCCTTACTGAAGAGCTCAGTTATTTTCAACGTTGCACCGTCATAGGATGCCATCTTTCCAACAAGTCAGTTCGTAAAATTTCTGCACTGCTAGAGCTGCCCCGGTCAACTGTAAGTGCTGTTATTGTGAAGTGTAATGTCTAGGAGCAACAACAGCTCAGCTGCGGTAGGCTACACAAGCTCACAGAACGGGACCACCTAGTGCTGAAGCGCGTACAAATCTTCTGTCCTAGGTTGCAACACTTACTACCGAGTTCCAAACTGCCTCTGGAAACAACGTCAGCACAAGAACTGTTCGTCGCGAGCTTCATGAAATGGGTTTCCATGGCCGAGCAGCCGCACACAAGCCTAAGATCACCATGCTCAAAGCCAAGCGTCGGCTGGAGTGTTGTAAAGCTTGCCACAATTGGACTCTGGAGCAGTGGAGATGTGTTCTCTGGAGTGATGAATCATGCATCACCATCTGGCAGTCTGACGGACCAATCTGGGTTTGGCGGATGCCAGGAGAACGCTACCTGCCCCAATGCATAGTGCCAACTGGTGGAGGAGGAACAGTGGTCTGGGGCTGTTTTTCATGGTTCAGGCCCCTTAGTTCCAGTGAAGAAAAATCTTAATGCTACAGCATACAATGACATTCTAGACGATTCTGTGCTTCCAACTTTGTGGCAAGTTTAGGGAAGGCCCTTTCCTGTTTCAGCATGACAATGCCCCCGTGCACAAAGCGAGGTTCATAAACAAATGGTTTGTCGAGATCAGTGTGGAAGAACTTGACTAGCCTGCAGAGAGCCCTGACCTCAACCCCATCAAACACCTTTGGGAGGAATTGAAACACCGACTGCGAGACAGGCTTAATCGCCCAACATCAGTGCCTGACCTCACTAATACTCTTGTGGCTGAATGGAAGCAATTCCCTGCAGCAATGTTCCAACATCTAGTGGAAAGCCTTCCCAGAAGAGTAGAGGCTGTTATAGCAGCAAAGTGGGGATCAACTCCATATTAATGCCCATGATTTTGGAATGAGATGGTCAACGAGCAGGTGTCCACATACATTTGGTCATGTAGTGTAGATAAACAAATATATATTTTAGCTGTCACTGAGGACATTTGAAAATAGAACTTGAAGGCAACATACACTTTTATTTTTACTATGCTCCACTGCCCAGCCCCTGTCAAAATTGACCATGGTCATTGACTTCTGGCCTGGGGTCCAATGTGATATTCAGATGGTTCTAGTGTCTTGTTGTCAAAAAATCACTGTCTAACTGGTGGCATCCCATTGGTGTTAACATTTGATTTTGTTTTAAATTAAGCTATTTGTGACATGCGCTGAATACAACAGGTGTAGATCTTACAGTGAAATGCTTAAAGCAATTTTTTATGTGTCCTTTACCTCTCTACCAAGACCTATGTGCCCTATGTTAAAATACCTACTTGTTTACAATAGCTCAGGGTATGCAAATATTATCTTCAGTTATGATGAAAAAATTCAAAAATATATTGTTTATTGCAGTAGCCAGGGGCAAAAAGCAAGCATCAAAATACATTCTAATCAAATAATTGGTGGCTGCCTTCTGAGTTTTCCTGGGCCCATATTCATAAAGCTTCTCAGGGTAGACTGATGATCTAGGATCCATTAGAACTTTTTGATCATAATGAATAAGATCACATGGACAGCAGGGACCTGATCCTGGATCAGCACTCCTTATCTGAGATACATTATGGTTTATAAAAGTTTAGCAAATCAAGTGCATTTTTTGGTTTACTGGTTTGATATTTATACAGATAAATCTCCCTTCCTTTAATCCAATTAAACAAGTAGATTTAAAATCTATATACATTCTCATTCATATTGTCCGTTTCAAAATATTTGATGACAAAGTCCAACATCACAATGCAAATCTCTAGACTGTACTACACTGTCACGTTGTCAGTGGCAACCAACCTATCATTTTAAACCACGATCTCTGTCTTCATAAAACTACCAATTCCAATCCTCAAACCGAAATCTACCTCCCTCCCTACTGAAGTACCACTAAAAATAGAACTAACCCACTCCCCCTCTTTAAAAAAAAAAAACATTGATATGCAAACCTTCCCTCCCTTTTCTCTACCTTTAAGCATTTACCATAGGTCTGACTGTATCCCAAATGGCACCCTATTCTTTATAAAGTGCTCTGGACAAAAGTAGTGCACTATGTCTGGACGAGGGTGCCATTCAGGATATAGTCTGTCTGTTCTTAATGAGTCAATCAATGCAAAAAGGGACAGGGAACGCAACCAATAAACTTCTTCTGAGGCCCATTTAAACCCCAAACACGAAGGCTGTGCTGATAAGGCTTTAACAGGCTATTTATCAGTGGCCCTCGCCATATCAGTTAGGCCTTTAATGGGCTCTGTCTGTGGTCCGAGCTGTCAGCTGTGGCATGGGGCCTGCCGCCACTGCCTGTTTTGGCACCAGTGTGATGTACCCATAGGTAAGTGTCATGCTATACATCACACAGCCATCCATCCACACATTTTACATTACATTTTAGTCATTTAGCAGACGCTCTTATCCAGAGCGACTTACAGTAGAGTGCATACATTTTATTACATTTTACATACTGAGACAAGGATATCCCTATCGGCCAAACCCTCCCTAACCCGGACGACGCTATGCCAATTGTGCGTCGCCCCACGGACCTCCCGGTTGCGGCAGAGCCTGGGCACGAACCCAGAGACTCTGGTGGCGCAGCTAGCACTGCGATGCAGTGCCCTAGACCACTACGCCACCCGGGAGGCTCGGGGGGTTGTGGTGTTTGTGTATACTGGATTCTGTAGAGGGGTAGAGGTGTACTGCAGAAGGTTGAGGGTTAGAATTGGACGTTTTACGAGGCGAGAGATTGCAGCTTGAAAGATTGGTTGGTTGGTGGGTTGCCGCTGACAAGATGCGGCACAGCAAGACTGTCATTTCGGCTACTGTCTTGAGATGTGGTACATTGGACAATATTATGAGTGAGAGGGCGAAGTGGAAAAAATGGCTTTGGCTTTTTTGAGAATTCCCATACCTCAAACTTTGAAAAGTACTGATATCCATTGATATCAGACAGTATAGGTGATGTATTGAAGATTCTAAATTACTTACCGTTCTAGTCTTAGATATAATAGGAATCAAATTTAGCAACTCAAAGTGAGACTCCCAGTGTGGTTTTAAGTCAATTCTTCACAGGGACACCAAAACAGGTGTGAATAAAAAACACTGTTAAAACCTCTCTGGGATATGTGGGACGATTGCGTCCCACTTGGCCAAAAGCCAGGGAAAATGCAGAGCGCCAAATTCAAATAAAATGATATAAAAATCAAACTTTCATTAAATCACACATGTAAGATACCAAATTAAAGCTACACTCGTTGTGAATCCAGCCAACATGTCAGATTTCAAAAAGGCTTTTCGGCGAAAGCATAAGATGCTATTATCTGATGATAGCACAACAGTAAACAAAGAGAGTGTAGCATATTTCAACCCTGCAGGCGCAACACAAAACGCAGAAATAAAATATAAATCATGCCTTACCTTTGACAAGCTTTTTTTGTTGGCACTCCAATATGTCCCATAAACATCACAAATGGTCCTTTTGTTCAATTAATTCCGTCCATATATATCCAAAATGTCCATTTATTTGGCGCGTTTGATCCAGAAAAAAACAGCTTCCAATTTGCGCAACGTCACTACAAAATATCTCAAAAGTAAACTTTGCCAAAACATTTCAAACTACTTTTGTAATACAACTTTAGGTATTTTTAAACGTTAATAATCGATCAAATTGAAGACGGGTCTATCTGTTTTCAATACAGGAGGACAACAAACTAATGCTACTTTTCTAGTCTTGCGCAACTCTCAAACAGTACACATAACGTTACACTGATTCAAGATGGCCGTACTTCTTCATTGCACAAAGGAATAACCTCAAACCAATTTCCAAAGACTGGTGACATCCAGTGGAAGCGGTAGGAACTGCAAACAAGTCCCTTAGAAATCTAGTATCCCAATGAAAACTCATTGAACAGACAGTGACCTAAAAAAAAAAATCTGAATGGTTAGTCCTCGGGGTTTTGCCTGCTACATAAGTTCTGTTATACTCATAGACATGATTTAAACAGTTTTAGAAACTTCAGAGTGTTTTCTATCCAAATCTACTAATAATATGCATATCTTATATTCTGGGGATGAGTAGAAGGAAGTTGAAATTGGGCACGCTATTTATCCAAAAGTGAAAATGCTGCCCCCTATCCTAGAGAAGTTAAAGGGAAGGTTTACCCAAAATCCAGAAAATCCCAAGTGATTCAATAAATTGAAACTAGTTCAGTGGAGTTTGCCCTCTCTTCCTCTCTCCCTGTAGTGCTGTACGAAAACAGATGCAAAAACGGGTCACGTCTCACGTGACTTGTGACGTTGCTGGATGCAGGCCTCGCTCTGCTTTGTTGCCAGTGAATTTATAACCGAACGTAGCAGTCATAAGAGAAACTCCTGGGCGGAGTTCCCACATCCGGTTTTCAGCTGAAAAATAAGCTAGGTTTAAATTGCTGTATCTCTGAAATCCGGAACATTGTTGGCAATATCCTTATTTTATGTAGCCGAATGCCGCAGTCGTGGAGATGGGTAATAACTGCGCATGGGCCCTCTCGGGGGAATCCCTGCTATGTAGAAATGGCACGTTCTTCCCTTATTCACAGATGTAACTATTTTTCAGCGGAGATGTGAAGACAGCGTTACCCATTAGTTATACAAAGTAAACAACAACTTACAAACATGTCAGACGACAAAATACTCGCGAGTGATGAAGAAAACTACTGGAGGGGCTCCGAAGTTATCGTCGAACCGTATTTATTTGAGCCTGAGTATTCAGACCAAGAATTGAGGCAAATTGAGGCCGCTCTAGGCATGGAAGCCGCAGCAGCAGCTGGACCACAGCCCCAACCCATCCCCAGGATCAACACAGACTGGTGGTGCAGCTGTGGCAGTTGCACTCCAATGCCGACAGATGAATGTTTGTGCTGCAGAGAATTCGAATACGTTACTACAATTCTTACAGAAATGGAGCAACATAATGACGAGGAGCAGTTAGTTTGGTTTTGCAAGCACAGGGGATTTTTCTGCCCACATAAACTCTGGTGTCCTGAAGAATAAGAAAAATCTGTATTCCATAAACTAATTGAAGATGCAACCCTGGGCTAAATAGACAGCTATCCAATGAGTAAATAGCTAAACTTTACTTTATTGAATACATTGAGTATACCATAAACCTCTATGAGCATTACTGGGTTTACACTGAGTGTACAAAACATTAGGAACACCTTCCTAACATTGAGTTGCACCCCCCTTTGCCCTCAGAACAGCTTCAATTCGTCAGGGCATGGACTCTACAAGGTGTCCTTTTGGTGGTGGACCATTCTTGACATACACAGGAAACTGTTGAGTGTGAAAAACTCAGAAGCGTTGCAGTTCTTGACAGACTCAAACCGGTGCGCCTGGCACCTACTACCATCCCCCCATTCAAAGGCACTTCAATCTTTTGAATTGCCCATTCACCCTCTGAATGGCATACATACAGTACATAATCTCACAGGAGGTTGCTGACGGGAGAACAGCTGATAATCATTTCCGGAACGGAGCAAATGGAATGGCATCAAACACATGGAAACCACGTGTTTTAATGTATTTGACACCATTCCACTGATTCCGCTCCAGCCATTACCACGAGCCCGTCCACCCCAATTAAGGTGCCTCCAACCTCCTGTGCAATCCATGTCTCAATCATCACAAGGCTTAAAAATCCTTCTTTAACCTGTCTCCTCCCCTTCATCTACACTGATAGAAGTGGATTTAACAAGTGACATCAATAAGGGATCATAGCTTTCAGCTGGTCAGTCTACGTCATGGAAAGAGCAGTTGTTCCTAATGTTTTGGTCAGTGCTCACATTAGCCCAAAACACTATATATATAGCCTATGTTTATTTATCACAATGGTTTTTGGATATTCTATGCTTCAATGTAAGGTGACACAATGTCTATTGTCTCCTCGACCCCCCTGTCATAAATAGATAGGGCACATACGCTAACCTGTAGATCACTTAGGCCTATATGTCTACAAGAACACCTCGAACTTCAAGGATCAGGCTAAGCTTGCTTTGTCGCTTTCTCTTCTCAAGCACGGGCCTTTGTTTTGGCACTGTGCCAGATCCAGTCCATGGAAATACAGTAGTAACAGCTGTATCTTAACATCCAGCGCTTTTCTGTCCCCATCATTTCAGATGATCTCGTTCCTATGCATCGTCACTGAAGTGCTTGCTACACACACACAGGCGATGTAAGGTTGGCTGCAGGACTATATACATCATATTTACCACTTTGAATTGCAACTAACCATCTATCTTATGCATCTCTCCGTATCTTTTATCGGGAGAAAACAGTGAAATTTGGTACCCTATTTCCTGCAGCCAGGGACAGAATACCAGCTGCTTTTGCTGCCTTTTCTTTTTCCACTTGGCGTAACTAACTTTACCTGCGATGTGCCTAACTCTTATCAACTTTCACACCACCTCCTTCTCCTCCCCCAAAAAAGTCATCTGTGAAGCCAATCAATGATGGGTAACCAAAAGTAACATGGGCTATATGTGAAAGTCAAAGTTTCACTTAAGTCTTCCATTTACATCAATGCATGACAAAGTGAAAACTGGATATGACACTTTCTCTCAAGCTGAAAAGTGAACAATGGCAAAGTTGTGCTTTATTGTGTTAAGCTAAAAGCGGGTAAAGAGAGGTGTTAGCCTGGATATCTACCAAAGCCAGAGTTAACAGACAGGCAGTGGAGGAAATATTGAGTACTTGCAAAGGGTTTGCGAAAATGGAAAAAGGAGGGGTTACTGGGTAATTGAGTTCCGACGTACACACAGTGTGATGCTGATCAAACAGAAGTGATGTAACAAACTCTTTGACAGTGCTGCAAACATAGAAAGAGGTCCTCAGAAATACCACGACTTAGATACGTATGAGGGGATCAGTTAGAGCAAGGCACTAAGCTTCATCACTCATTCATGACAAGCCAAGGTCCTCGCTTCATCTATTGTCATTATATCACCAAAGACAAATGCCACCCTTAATGTAATCAATAGTTCCTCTGCCTACCAAAAACTGCTGGCTGGGAAGAAAACATATACAGAAGATCAATACACTTAAATAAATAGGTCCGTGGAAAAAGGTGTAAAATAGGAACTTGAAACAATCTGTTTTTACCTTAACCTGATCTTCTACCATCATCATGAGACGAAACTCTGGACAAGTCACCTAGGCTGCGTTCCAAATGGCGACCTATTACCTATAGGGACCAGAGCCCCATTTGTCAAAAGTAAGGCGCTATGTAGGGAATCGAGTGCCATTTGTTACGCATCCATAGAATCTTGTAACCAAACAAATGTGACTCCATGCATGCTTGGTGTGAAGGACGTGCTTGGTCTGAAGGGCGTGCTTGAGTTCATTAGCAGAGGAAAGGTGGTGGTAAGCCCACCATGGCCTTTACAGCTTCAGCCCTCACAGCGCAGCACAGCAGGGCTTCTCTATAATGAGAGAACACAACGTGCCATTGGAACACAGGAGTGATGATTGCTGATAATGGTCCTCTGTACGCCTATGTAGATATTCCATTAAATAAATTACCCGTTTACAGCTACAATAGTAATTTACAACATTAACAATGTTGTACACTGTATCTCTGATCAATATGATGTTATTTTAATGGACAATAAAATGTGCTTTTCTTTCAAAAACAAGGGCATTTCTAATTGACCCCAAACATTTGAACGGTAGTCTATCTATCTATCTATCTCTCTCTCTCTCTATCTCTCTATCTATCTATCTATCTATCTATCTATCTATCTATCTATCTATCTATCTATCTATCTATCTATCTATCTATCTATCTATCTATCTATCTATCTACTGTTACAGAACAATATATATATGTACTTCTATATATACACACACACAGTATATTATTATTATTATTCACTATTATTAACCACATGATAAAACACAAATTAACCCCATAAAACATAGATTAGCCCCATGATAAAACATAGATTAGCCCCATGATAAAACATAGATTAGCCCCATGATAAAACATAGATTAGCCCCATGATAAAACATAGATTAGTCCCATGATAAAACATAGATTAACCACATGATAAAACAGATTAAACCAATGATAACATAGATTGGACATCGCTTCCAAAGCGCAGTTGTGCATTTGAAACCCATAAAGAACAAAATCTGTATTTTCCCCACTGTGTGTTAATAGCCTACAGAGCAATGTTTGTGAATCTATTAAATCGCAACCTCGAGTGTGCTCACAAGTAGTGCCCGTTGTCATGGTAACAGGTTGTTTGAGACCCATCCAGAATGCAAAGACGTTTTCTTCCTGTTCCGAGACGTGGAAGACCTGGAGAGGCTGCGGAACAACAAGGAGCTACAAACTCACGGCCTACGGTCAGTGACACCCTTCGCCTCCTCCCTCAACCTCCTATCTCATTTCTCCCTCCTGCCATTCTACCTCCTCCTCTCACCCTCTCATCATCACCCACTTGTCAGCTCCCAGATAAGCTCTGAGCACATCCAGAGACGCCAGTGCAGAAGCTGTGAGGACGGTGGGCCCCTTATTTCTTATTGTCTTGGTACACTGACAACACAGCCAACTAGATTCAGAGATGGCGTGAGTTGCACCAAGAGATGTAATTTTTTTTGTAGAGTAAATTAATAAGGTTGGGTCTAGGAAGCACAGCTGTTTGTTTGTTTATTGTGTATTGGGATCCCCATTAGTTTTTGCAGAGGCAGCAGCTATTCCTTCTGGGGTCCACAAACAACACAAAACATGATAAGCAACAAACACTGATAGACAAGGACAGTCACACACATATATAATACAACGATGTACAAACAACAATTATACAAACAATAAAACTACAAAAATGCTGTGTGTGTTAGTGCGTCTGTGTGTGCGTGTTTGTTAGGAGCTGGTTAGAATATGAGATGGCACTCCACAGACCACATGCACAGAATACCTTACTATGCATTCACGTGATAGCCAAGTTTACAATGTAGTATAACTAGTATAATCTCATGCAGCTTCGAGTGTCATCATCGTCAGGCATAATACGTCAGTCGGTTTCCTCATACAAATTGGTAAAATGGTGCCGACGGATGACGCCTCGAGCAGGTTTCTACTTTTTCTAGTGTTTTTTTCTAGCATTTTTCCTCAAATTGTATTACTTGTTTTGTGCAATACTTCATAAACCCGGGCAGAACAATTGGAATATTAACCCCCATCGCTCCCCCCTCTGAGATTTTCACTGTACCGTGTAATTACAGTACACCTGCAACCCTGTACATGTGACTATTAAACTTTTAATCTAAATCTAATTTAATATGCCTGTTCTTGAGGTGAACGTGAGTGGACTGATATCACTTGTCTTATACCTGCTGCAGCCCTGGCAAAAAGGAGACATTTAACCCAGTGTCTGTTGTCTACGTTCCCTCACAGTGACCCACAACACACCTCGCCTTCTAAAGCTCATGGCGCTGACCTTAAGCGAGACATCAAATGGTTGCCAATGCTAACGCTAGAGTTAATTAAGCCTCAGTGAGGGTTGTGGCTATTAATTCAGCAACAGGGTGCCTCGGAATGTGACTAAACTCGAGGTCGACCGATTAATCGGAATGGACGATTAATTAGGGCCGATTTCAAGTTTTCATAACAATCGGTAATCAGCATTTTTGGACACCGATCATGGCTGATTACTTTGCACTCCACGAGGAGACTGCGTAGCAGGCTGACTACCTGTTATGCGAGTGCAGCAAGGAGCCAAGGTAAGGTGCTAGCTAGCATTAAACGTATCTTATAAAAAACAATCAATCTTAACATAATCACTAGTTAACTACACATGGTTGATGATATTACTAGTTTATCTAGCTTGTCCTGCGTTGCGTATAATCGATGCGGTGCCTGTTAATTTATCATTGAATACTTACTTCGCCAAACGGGTGATTTAACAAGCGCATTCGCGAAAAAAGCACTGTCGTTGCACCAATGTGTACCTAACCATAAACATCAACGCCTTTCTTAAAATCAATAAACAAGTATATGTTTTTAAACCTGCATATTTAGTTAATATTGCCTGCGAACATGAATTTCTTTTAACTAGGGAAATTGTGTCACTTCTCTTGCGTTCTGTACAACAGAGTCAGGGTATATGCAGCAGTTTGGGCTGCCTTGCTCGTGCTTGTTCGTGCTTGTGTGAAGACTATTTATTCCTAACAAAAACACCCAACTTCGCCAAACGGGGGATGATTTAACAAAAGCGCATTTGCGAAAAAAGCACAATCGTTGTACGAATGTACCTAACCATAAACATCAATGCCTTTCTTAAAATCAATACACAGAAGTATATTTTATTAAACCTGCATATTTAGTTAAAATAAATCCAGGTTAGCATGCAATATTAAACTGGAGAAATTGTGTCACTTCTCTTGTGTTCATTGCACGCAGAGTCAGGGTATATGCAACAGTTTGGGCCGCCTGGCTCGTTGCGGACTAATTTGCCAGAATTTTACGTAATTATGACATAACATTGAAGGTTGTGCAATGTAACAGGAATATTTAGACTTATGGATGCCACCTGTTAGATAAAATACGGAACGGTTCCGTATTTCACTGAAAGAATAAACGTTTTGTTTTCGAAATGATAGTTTCCGGATTCTACCATATTAATGACCTAAGGCTCGCATTTCTGTGTGTTATTATGTTATAATTAAGTATATGATTTGATATTTGATAGAGCAGTCTGACTGAGCGATGGTAGGCAGCAGCAGGCTCGTAAGCATTCATTCAAACAGCACTTTCGTGCGTTTGCCAGCAGCTCTTCGCTGTGCTTCAAGTATTGAGCTGTTTATGACTTCAAACCTATCAACTCCCGAGCTAGTTAGCGGGATGCGTGCTAATAGTGTTTCAATCGGTGACGTCACTCGCTCTGAGACCTTGAAGTAGTTGTTCCCCTTGCTCTGCAAGGGCCGTGGCTTTTGTGGAGCAATGGACGCTGCTTCGAGGGTAGCTGTTGTCAATGTGTTCCTGGTTCGAGCCCAGGTAGGGGCGAGGAGAGGGAACGGAAAATATACTGTTACATTGGCAATACTAAAGTGCCTATAAGAACATCCAATAGTTAAAGGTATATGAAATACAAATCGTATAGAGAGAAATAGTCCTATAATTCCTATAATAACTACAACCTAAAACGTCTTACCTGGGAATATTGAAGACTCATGTTGAAAGGAACCACCAGCTTTCATATGTTCTCATGTTCTGAGCAAGGAAATTAAACGTTAGCTTTTTTACCTGGCACATATTACATTTTTACTTTTTTCTCCAACACTTTGTTTTTGCATTATTTAAACCAAATTGAACATGTTTGATTATTTATTTGAGGCTAAATTGATTTTATTGATGTATTATATTAAGTTGTTCATTCAGTATTGTTGTAATTGTCATTATTACAAATAAATAAATAATAAATAAAAATCGTTCGATTAATCGGTATCGGCTTTTTTTGGTCCTCCAATAACCGGTATCAGCGTTGAAAAATCCTAATGGGTCGACCTCTAGGCTAAACACACACTGTTGAAAGCTAGGTTTGCTACCTCCAGCGTCAACTTCAGTTGCTTCTCAGTATGACATGTTTTTAAAGGCTCTCTGGTCTCTTTCTTTGACTGAGGTAGAAAATGTCTTCTTTCCTTGACTGTCCATTCTAAAGTACTCAGACTATAACTTGGTGGCATGGATACTGAAGAGTTCCTTGAGATCTTCTGATGATGAAATATTTCTGATGGCTCGTTTAGTTGAAGCGTGGTGCTAGCATGGGGAGGGGGGGGGGGGCATGTAACTAGCTACATTCAAGTCTTTATCCTACAACCTAGACATGTGTACTGTGTATTTACCTATTTAGTTTTAACTGCTGGAGAGCATGGTGCATCTAACCTGACCAGCATTATCATGAGGTACACTTGGTGCCTTCAGGAACACAAACACATGAGTGTCTGCGCTAGTCAATCAGTTGCTAATGCCATAAAACTAAACAGATGTCTCATTCCCCCTTCCATAAATTTCCCTTTAGCTAACAACACAGAAGCTTGCTACTTTGCATTGACCAATGTCACGGTTCGACTGTGTTAGTGTCTGCCTTTCTACATCTGATCCTGTCTACCTCTGACAATGGCGTTTTGTTCCATGTCTTGAAGGATAATGCACTTCATTGAGAAAAGCGTGGCCAGACTTAATCAGATGGAACGACTGGACCAACTGATCCTAGATCTGGGCAAAAGCCACTATCGTTACAACTCCCCTCCGAAGTACTACATGGTAGGTGTTCAGTCTGTACTACTCTGTAGGTTTTCTGGCTAATGTAATCTTGTCCACGTGATCTTGTTCATTTATGATCTTATAGGCAAAACTAATCCTAGATCAGCACTCCAAAATATTTCATGACTAGAAAATACGGTTCCAGTACTACCTTTGCTTAACAACAGAGCGTGGATTTTCACAGAACAATCATCACTACAGGACTAGGGATGTGTGGAGATATTCTTGGAATCCATCCAGCTTTAATCTTCTCTGTCTAGATAATAACTGCATGATAACGTAATGGAAAATCTGGCTTGTTATTTTGCTGGATGTTGGATCATCCGATAATTCTGAGTCTATTGCTCTCTGTTTATCAAACATTTATGACCTTCCAGGGCCCTAATTATGTCCTTTGGGTTTATTCCAGTACGTGGGGGCAGAGTTTATTCGAGCCGTCCAGCCAATCCTGAAGGACAACTGGACCCCAGAAGTGGAGGAGGCTTGGAAGGTAAACAATTGATGGGAACATTCCCATCCTAGATAGCAACCATGGTGTGACGATGACCATGAACCGCCCGTCTGTTCCTTTATCTCTGTGGAGAAGCTATTTAACGGTTAAAACAGTGTAACACTACTTTATAAGGCCTTAAAAGGTCCATCTGGGATTGGGACATGCAGTTTTGGACTTTTAAATTAAATACAGTTTATATAGCCATTGATTCTTGACAAAATATAACATATTCATGCCTCATAGGCTTAGTTGAACTGTCGTACCCCATCAGAATCCAAAATATAAGCTTGCTTTACTCAATTTGTAAACAATGTAATTGTGAAGACAATAGCTTTAGAATGGGTTTAAACCATAGAGATCCAATTAAATGACATGTAATTAAGTGTTTAAAACTATAATTTTGATTGCATGGATCGTCTGTCCTTGTATACAAAGCTCATTTCTTCAGCTCTATCTCTCAGCCGATTACCCAAAAAAGTGGCAGGGTGTCGGCTTTGTGGTTGTTTGAGTGCCAGATTGCCCTTTTAAAAATATGAAATATTACACAATTCTTTGCTAACTATTTATACTGGATCATGGGTAATTCAGTAGCATTGCAACAATGGTTATTGACATGTACGTAGTTGTAGAATATAGTGGTAAATGCACCCTCCCCATTTCGGCCTGTTTGCTTCCGTTTGGTTCCTAGTGAATGCACCAGTAGAGGCTGCTCAGGGGAGGATGGCTCGTAATAATGGCTGGAATGGCGTAAATGGAATGGCATCAAACACATACAAACCATGTGTTTGTTACCATTCCACCCCTGCCGCTCCAGCCATTACCACGAGCCCGTCTTCCCCATTTAAGGTGCCACTAACCTCCTGTGGAATACACACCTGCTTTTCAGCACATCTGTGGGAAAAGACTCAAAGCAATCTGTTCAATACACCCATAAAACATTTCAAACTGGTTGATTGCTGAATACATGTGCCATCGGCCCACCATCTTACAGTGCTAAGTATATACTCTGAAGAGCTGTGGTGCTTGTTGAAAGTACAATAGTATCATTTAATGCTGCAATGTGTAACTTTTTGGGCAACTTGACCAAATTCACATAGAATGTGAGTTATAGATCTGCCATTCTCGTTGAAAGAAAGTCTAAGAAGTGGTATATGTGTTCTATGTGCTCTATTTCTGTGCTTCCCGTTCTTACATTTTGTTTTTGCATCTTTTACTTTCAATTTTGTACACCAGCTTCAAACAGCTGAAAATACAATATTTTGGGGTTATTGTAAAGAACGGTTTAGACGGTTCAATGATTCTTTACACCATTTTTGTTTTGTCACATAAACTGAAATTGGGGGACTATAAGAATGTTTGCAACCAGGAAATGGTGGAGTTTCTGCATATTGTACTTTTAAATAGAACAGGAAAGACATACAGTATGACAGTGACCTCTAGTGGATTGACTACATACATTGTAGGCAATGTGAATTGTGAATGAGGGTTTAATATTCTCCTGAAAATCTACACATTTTCCTTCCCGAGAAGAAAATTGCAAGAAATTACCAGGCAGTATTCCTGTTCAAACCAGAAGTGCTATTTAAAAGCATATGATACCAGCGAAAAAAATCAGACGTGAATATACGGGGCTCCCAAGCGGCGCAGCGGTCTAAGGCACTGCATCTCAGTGCTAGTGGTGTCACTACAGACTCTGGTTGTCTGCCCCTGAACAAGGCAGTTAACCCACTGTTCCTAGGCCGTCATTGAAAATAAGAATTTGTTCTTAACTGACTTGCCTAGTAAAATAAAAGTAAAATAAAAAACACGTAAGCTAATAGTAGCAGAGATTCAGCACTGTGGATAGTGCTGGGGTTGATCAATTGCCCTTGAATCTAAACCCGCCGTGCGCTCGCTTCTGTTAGTGTAACATCATGAAACAATGTTGCAAATCCAGCTAGTTTGGAGATTTGAACATAGCTGCGGGAAGTAGGGGTGCTGAGGGTGCTGCCAACCCCCCTGAATAATTACAATAAAAAATAAACAAATGTTCTCAAAAGTAGTGCACTGTTCCTGTATTAGCGGACCGATATAGCCGTCTGTAGCGCAAGCTAAACATATTATCTGCTGAATCCCCCTCTCTGCACTTACCTCACTATGTTGGGGGTGTTGGCCTGCATGTCAGATCAATCCTACACTTCGTCTAACCACCGGAACATGTTAATGTGCGCTTGTAGATTTTGCATTCTGCCTTGGTGGCATTTCTTTTAGTGAAGCTTTGCCATACGGCAGAAGTGTAAAGGAATGAGCGTTGATGATTAGCAGATCAGAGACGGCTGTAGTAGAGAAGCCAGATTTAAACATTACATATAATTTAACAGCTCCATTTCACGTCACACTGTTCATAGAAATAATTAATTATAATTGACCAGTTTCTCTCAATTATTTATCTCAGGAAACAGGTTTCTCCGTAGCCCGGTTCCCGCTATTAAACCCTGATGTGAATATGGTTGTAGGCCCACAGTTATCTACTTTAGCTATCTCCTTTTCTCCATATCCATTTACCAAACGCAACTCACTATGAGAAAAATGTTTCACCACTTAGACTCATAGGCATACAATGTCACCTTTGTAAGCTATTTACCAGATGTAACACACTAATAGCAAAAATGTACACCACTGTGGTCGTGTCTACACTTGACGCTTACATGCGACTTCTGCTATCAGAATACGAAGATCACATTGAAAAGACGGGTCTAGATGCACAAAAGTGGCTTTGTGGTCTGTTTGTGTTCAGGTCTAGCTGACCACTTCAGGAGGTGGTCAGGGATACATTGTGTGTGAATTTATTATTTGACCCTGCTGGTCATCTATGAACATTTGAACATCTTGAAGATCGATCTGGCCTTAATGGCCATGTACTCTTATAATCTCCACCAGGCAGAAGAGGACTGGCCACCCCTCAGAGTCTGGTTCCTCTCTAGGTTTCTTCCTAGGTTCCTGCCTTTCTATGGAGTTTTTCCTAGCCACTGTGCTTCTACATCTGCATTGCTTGCTTGCAGTGGGCAGCGTCATCAGCACTCCTCGCACAAGTCTCCTAAAAACTTGTGTTTTGGGACTGAACAGCACATTTTCATTATAACATTGAAGGAAATGTGTTCCTAGCGTGTGAGGAACATGTTTGCTGGCCTCATAAATGCTAGCCAGCTAGCTAATGCTGTATTTAGAAACATGTTTTTTTGATTGGCTAGAGTTAGGCTAACCCATTTGCAATCTCTTTAGCGTTCCTTGAAAGCTTGCTGGCTAGCTACAGAGGTTAGCTACAGTAGTTAGCTACTGTCATAAGTTGTTGTTGTGTTACTATCATATTTGGCCTATTCCACCATTTGTAGAATGCATACTGGCATTTGAATATAGAGCGGGGAAAGAGAATCCAGACACACTGTGGACCCGGTAGACACATCTAAATGTCGGCGTAGATGCATGATGTGTTCGGAATACCATGATCAGAACTCTATGATCAGAATACTAAAGCTGCATGAACTGTCAAGTCCTATCACAAAACACCTGGGCCTGAATAGCTTTAGGCTAGGGAATGATGGATGAAATTATACAAGATCGGCATCTTCAGACATAGACCATGCATCCACATGATGCTTCTGGAATTTCAATTAGCACTTGAGACTGAATCTTGTACTGTACTTGTTCATGTCTCAACCAATGAAATAGAGACAGAAAGACACCATTTAGTAACATAATTACACTGAACAAAAATATAAACTCAACAGGTAAAGTGTTGGTCCCATGTTTCATGAGCTGAAATAAAATATCCCAGAAATGTTCCATGCGCACAAAAAAGCTTATTTCTCTCAAATGTTGTTCACAAATTTGTTTACATCCCTGTTAGTGAGCATTTCTCCTTTGCAAAGATAATCCATCCACCTGATAGGTGTGACATATCAAGAAGCCGATTAAGCAGCATGATCATTACACAGGTTCACCTTGTGCTGGGAACAATAAAAGGATATTTTAAAATGTGCAGTTTTGTCACACAACACAATGCCACAGGTGGCTGAAGTTTTGAGGGAGTGAGAAATTGGCATGGTGACTGCAGGAATGTCCACCAGAGCTGTTCCCAGAGAATTATAATGTTAATTTCTCTACCATAAGCCACGTCATTTTAGAGAATTTCAAAGTACGTCCAACTGGCCTCAAAACTGCAGACCAAGTGTAACCACGCCAGCCCAGGACCTCCACATCCAGCATCGTCTGAGACCAGCCACTCGGATAGCTGATGAAACTGTGGGTTTGAACAACTGAAGAATTTCTGCACAAACTGTCAGAAACTGTGTCAGGGAAGCTCATCTGTCAGCTCATTGTCCTCACCAGGGTCTTGACCTGACTACAGTTCGGCGTCGTAACCGACTTCAATGGGAAAATGCTCACCTTCGATGGCCACTGGCACGCTGGAGAAGTGTGCTCTTCACGGATTAATCCCAGTTTCAACTGTACCGGGCAGATGGCAGACAGCGTGTTTGGCATCATGTGGGTGAGCGGTTAGCTGATGTCAACGTTGTGAACAGAGTGCCCCATGGTGGTGGTGGGGTTATGATATGGGCAGGCATATGCTACGGACAGCGAACACAATTGCATTTTATCAATGGCAATTTCAGATACCGCGATGAGATCCTGAGGCCCATTTTCGTGCCATTCATCCACCACCATCACCTCATGTTTCAGCATGTTAATACACGGCCCCATGTCGCAAGGATCTGTACACAATTCCTGGAAGTTGAAAATGTCCCAGTTCTTCCATGGCCTGCATACTCACCAGACATGTCATCCATTGAGCATGTTTTGGATGCTCTGGATCGACGTAGACAACATTGTGTTCCAGTTCCTGCCACTATCTAGCAACTTCACATATCCATTGAAGAGTAGTGGGACAACACTCCACAATCAACAGCCTGATCAACTCAATGCGAAGGAGATATGTCACGCTGCATGAGGCAAATGGTGGTCACACCAGATACTGACTGGTTTTCTGATCCACGCCCCTACCTTTTTTTAAGATACTGTATCTGTGACCAACAGATACACATCTGTATTCCCAGTCATGTGAAATCCATAGATTAGGGTCTAATGAATTTATTTCAATTGACTGATTTCCTTATATGTAAAATCTTTGAAATTGTTGGATGTTGTGTTCAGTGTATACTGTAGTATCTTGAATAGGCTGAGCCCAGGCTTATATCTCCAGGATGTTTAAGGCCCTTGCCCTTGCATTCTTTTCATAGTTGCAGGCCTTTATCAGCTTGGCATTTAGCTATAAGGGCACATTTGAAATCCAGAGTTGTGCTGAAAACATGTTGCCCGTATGATGTTTTATTTTTCTGTGTTGTTATTCACTAAGTAAAAGGCTTTCTAGGCTTTTTAGTCTCCATTAACAAGAGCACCAGGAACATCCAGGGGAAAAACTGTAAGCCCTGAGCATATTCAATGTTGTGCTGTGCTAATGGGACAACAGAGAGATGTTCAGTTTTTGACAAAAATTCATTCAGACATCTCAAAAGGACTGCCATGTATACTGTATACCAGTGGTTCCCAACCTTTTTCAGTTACTGTACCACCAACTGAATTTTGTTCTGCCCAGAGTACACCTGAAGTACCCCCTCATGTGCATTTTATCAGTAAGCCTATGTTCTCATGAGTCTTCTCATGTACCCCCTGTGGATAGGCCAAGTACCCCTTGGGTCCTAGTACCACTGGTTGGGAACCACTGCTGTATTTACCCTATAATAGAGCAGTAGTAGATGTAGATGTCTATTCCATGTCTTATGTGTTGACCTTCATGTTGTCCCACAGACGTTGTTCCTGTACATCACCAGTATCATGAAGCAAGGCTATGTGGAAGAGGAGAAGAACCAGAGGAACACCATGGCCAACACCAGTAGAGAGAGACCAGAGAAGAGGCTCAATGTCATCTAGGAGCAGCCTACTCTCCAGTCAACTTGTACAGTGCATTCGGAAAGTATTCAGACTCCTTGCCTTTTTCCACATTGTGTTACGTTACAGCCTTATTCTACAATGGATTAAATAAATTAAACATCTCATCAATCTGCACACAATACCCCATAAGGACAAGGCAGAAACAGGTTTAGAACTTTGTGAAAATGTATTTAGTAAAACAGAAATACCTTTACATAAGTATTCAGACCCTTTGCTATGAGACTCGAAATTGAGCTCAGGTGCATCCTGTTTCCATTGATCATCCTTGAGAGGCTTCTACAAATTGAAGTCCACCTGTGGTAAATTCAATTGATTGGACATGATTTGGAAAGACACACACCTGTCTATATAAGTTCCCACCGTTAACAGTGCATGTCAGAGCAAAAACCAAGCCATGAGGTCGAAGGAATTGTCCGTAGAGCTCCGAGACAGGACTGTCCTTAGGTACAGATCTGGGGAAGGGTACTAAAAAAGCTTTAAAGGTCCCCAAGAACACAGTGGCCTCCATCATTCTTTAATGGAAGTAGTTTGGAACCACCAAAACTCTTTGTAGAGCTGACTGCCCGGCCAAACTGAGCAATCTGGGGAGAAGGGCCTTGGTCTGGGAGGTGACCAAGAAACCCGATGGTCACTCTGACAGAGCTCCAGTGTTCCTCTATGGAGATGGGAGAACCTTCCAGAAGGACAACCATCTCTGCAGCACTCCACCAATCAGGCCTTTCTGGTAGAGTGGCCAGACGGAAGCCACTCCTCAGTAAAAGGCACATGACAGTCTGCTGGAGTTTGACAAAAGGCACCTAAAGGACTCTCAGACAATGAGAAACAAGATTCTCTGTTCTGACGAAACCAAGATAGAACTCTTTGGCCTGAATGCCAAGCATCACGTCTGGAGGAAACCAGGCACCATCCCAACTGTGAAGCATGTTGGTGACAGCATCATGCTGTGGTTATGTTTTTCACCGGCAGGGACTGGAGGACTAGCCAGGATCGAGGGAAAGATGAACGGAGCAAAGTACAGAGAGATCCTTGATGAAAACCTGCTCCAGAGCGCTCAGGACCTCAGACTGGGGCGAAGGTTCACCTTCCAACAGGACAACAATCCTAAGCACACAGCCAAGACAACGCAGGAGTGGCTTCGGGACAAGTCTCTGAATGTCCTTGAGTGGCCCAGTCAGAGCCCAGACTTGAACCCAATCGAACATCTCTGGAGAGACTTGAAAATAGCTGTGCAGCAACGTTCCCCATCCAAGCTGACAGAGCTTGAGAGGATCTGCGTAGAAGAATGGGAGAAGCTCCCCTAATACAGCTGTGCCAAGGTTGTAGTGTCATAACCAAGAACAAGGGTGTAATTGCTGCCAACGGTGCTTCAACAAAGTACTGAGTAAAGGGTCTGAATACTTATGTGAATGTATTAGTTTTTTATTTTTAATAAATTTGCATAACATTCTATGGGCTATTGTGTGTAGATTGATGAGGGTGGAAAAAACTATTGAATCCATTTAAAAATAAAGCTGTAAAGTAACAAAATGTGGAAAAAGTCAAGAGGTCTGAATACTTTCCGAATGCACTGTATATGGGTTCATTAAGACTCAAGTAAAGCATAGACCAACACTACCAGGGTCATATTCATTAGGGCATCCAATAGAAAACGTTTTGAAATGTTTCGCAATGAAAAATTTAAATTAGTGTTTCCTATTGCAATCTCTGCATATTTCAGTCCGTTTTCTTCCATTTTCTGCCTAATGAATATTACCCAGATGTCTGATAGATGGTGCGTTCAAGACAACTGGGAATGAATAAAAAACAAACTCAGACTGGGAAAATTTGTGACGTCAGTGATCTTCAGGTTGGAGAAGTCAGAGCTCTAGGATGATAATTCCGATTGGATGCGTTGGGTGTCTGAGAGATTATAGCCTATGCTCAATAGGCTCTAATTACTTAACCATGAATGTGCACTTTTCAAAATATATCTCCAGTCAACGTTGTTGCTAGCACGTGCACCCAAAATATAGCGTACCCTCTGGGTTAAATTGGTTTGAGTTTACGAAAACAGATTTAATACGACCACTAGTGTCATCCCAGATGAGGAATAAAACATTATTTCGGGGCACATGTAGCGTAATCTCACTCACTTTTGTACATCGCCTTGGTCCGTACAATTGACCTTATTTTAGCGCCCCAAAAGCGTAATACTTCCAGATCAACTGTAATGTCAATATCATTGTAAAGCACAATTTCTCCCCTTTCCAACAAAATTAATGACATGCCCTCCACGCTGCCCGTTTCTGCATAATTCAAGAAGGCAATGAGCTCCTTCGGGTCTTTTTAAAAATTGCGGGTGGGGAAGCGAAACTAATGCGTGATAGTGAGAAGGAGAGGAGATGTGTGGGAAAACTGCTTTTTTTCACTCGATCTGTCCAACTTATCACCTTATCGCCTCTAAAATGTAAATAAAACACTATAAAGAGTTTATATAATGTGTCATTACATACCTATTTGAAGGTTTGTGTCAAATTTGAATCGGGTTTTTAGGGCGGTGCTAAAGTGATCTTCAGAAGTAAACAGCGACTTTGAAAGTCATGATCGCTTACAGTGATGACGCAAAAAATGACTAGGTATCCCCCCCTTACCCCCGTCACTGTCCATTTCTTGTTTTTAAACGATGAGAGAAGTGCTACACCTGGTGGAGAGAGATTGTAAGACAGAAATAGTTGCTTTATGCGGGCTGTACGTTACGGCATGACACGTCACGATGTAACGGAGGGTCAGTTTTTTCAACTTTTCTCCAATACTATAGAGCCATTACCATGTCGATCAACGCTTGAATAGAAACGTAGTTCACACCCCAGATTTTAAAGTCAACACAGTCGCTACAGTCCCATTAGTTTTCTTTGTAGCCTCGTTTGAATGTCGCGGTTGTGCACATTTGTACGGAATGGGGTGAGTTTACGTTAATGTTTGCCAAAGTACAAAGTAATTACACACGCACTCTACACACACGTACACATGGATTTTGTATTGTAGATATGTGGTAGTAGAGTAGTGGCCTGAGGGCACACACTTAATGTGTTGTGAAAAGAGTTATGAAATGTAAATGTCATGTAATATTTGTAATTGTATAGAACTGCCTTAATGTTGCTGCACCCTAGGAAGAGTATGGGATCCTTAATAAATACAAATTACTAGTTGTTACACAGGAGTTAGCTAGTTAAAATGAAGTGTATCTTGAGGAGTAATTACTTGTAATTCATGTTTACTTACACAGTACGTTACCCGTTCTGACAACCTTGCCATAATTTTTTACGTTTCTGGAAGTGCCATCCAAGTTGGACAATAAACACACTAGTGCACCATAGAGTACATTATTTTCTTTAGAACTATAGAGGAGGAAATGTAAAAGTAGTAAACTACTTAAGTAGTACTTAAAGATTTGTATAATTTCAGCCAGTAGTTTTGAAAGTGGAGCTCATGAGCCAAAAAGTGGTTCCCGTTGTTTGTGTACTACGTCATCAAATTGTGCCTACGTCATCCATGTCGTATGATATGTTACGTCCTGCAAAAAAATAAATAATAATTTTGTGTTTGTGCAATTCGTACGATATGTCATAAATCCAATTTGTGCTATACTGTATGTTACACATTTGTTGTGCTTATGATCCTGTAGTGTATTTTTAAGTACCCGATACTTTAGTTTACACCACTGCCGATAGCATCCAAACACCATGTTGCAGCCTGCATAAACATGATATGCGTTAGCCAACTGAGAACCAATCTCCTCATTGACACAACTCTGCTTACATCTCCAGGTAGTAAGTTAACGTTGGTTGTTTTGTTTACTAGTTTAGCTAGCTGACTAACGCTGTCGCTTCTGGCAAGTACTGAGCTAGCCTAGCTAGCTAGCTAGTTGGCTGATAATGTTAATTATACATACCTTCGTAATCGGTTAAATAGGACGACATGTAGAATTTAAAGCCCTACTCCAATTTGCTTTTTCGGTACACGGAATCTGATTCCCAGGACCAGGTCAAGCTTTTGTTTTAAATTCATGGAAGTTTATTAGCGCAATGGCAAAAACGGCTTCACAAATGTTTCACATTTAAAAAAAAAATGTAATTGCTAAATCATTTTCCTGTGTATTTGACATGTGTATTTGGGTCAAATGCTTTAACTACCTATTAAACATTTTTAGACATATGAATAAACTGTTATGGTTAAAATTGTGAGATTGGTTGAATAATGGTTTATAAATGCACTTAAAATGGTCATAAGACTTATTCTTCATGTAACCTTGCACTGATGAAGAACATTCTCAGTTTTGGATGTGATGTATTGGAATGAATGCATGTCAAGGAATTAAAGTTTAATGTCTGCCCATCTGCACAACACGCTTGAAATAACGATGACCTCAAATGTGTCTCTTTGTAAAAGAATGGGGTCGAGAAGGACAGTGTGCAAAATCCAGACATGATAGATTGGTGCGAAAGACAGGAAGTGTTGTAGACGACACAAAAAGGTCAAGACCGGAGAGAGAGTGAAAGTTTTCCATGCCGTTTGTTTAGTTTTTTGGGGGGGAATACATTCATTCTGCTGGATGATTTAGCATAGGAAGTTAGCTATCTAGCTAGTATTTTCCAGCTACCTAGCCAAGTATTGGCTAGCTAGCTAACTGCAGAGCCATATATTGATCTGGCTAACTGTGGTTAGCTAGCAAACGTTAGCTGGTGTTTTTTTAGGCCTACCAACTAGGCTAGCTAGCTAGCTAGTTACCATAGCACATTCTACAGAATAGACTTTCCATGCAATCTGTTGCGTTTTGTTTGGATTAGCTATCACGCTAGCAAGCTAGCTAGGTTTCTAACATTGACTAGCTAGCTAGCTACAGTGGGGCAAAAAAGTATTTAGTCAGCCACCAATTGTGCAAGTTCTCCCACTTAAAAAGATGAGAGAGGCCTGTAATTTTCATCATAGGTACACTTCAACTATGACAGACAAAATGAGAAAAAAAAATCCAGAAAATCACATTGTAGGACTTTTAATTATTATTATTTGCAAATTATGGTGGAAAATAAGTATTTGGTCACCTACAAATAAGCAAGATGTCTGGCTCTCACAGACCTGTAACTTCTTCTTTAAGAGGCTCCTCTGTCCTCCACTCGTTACCTGTATTAATGGCACCTGTTTGAACTTGTTATCAGTATAAAAGACACCTGTCCACAACCTCAAACAGTCACACTCCAAACTCCACTATGGCCAAGACCAAAGAGCTGTCAAAGGACACCAGAAACAAAATTGTAGACCTGCACCAGGCTGGGAAGACTGAATCTGCAATAGGTAAGCAGCTTGGTTTGAAGAAATCAACTGTGGGAGCAATTATTAGGAAATAGAAGACATACAAGACCACTGATAATCTCCCTCGATCTGGGGCTCCACGCAAGATCTCACCCCGTGGGGTCAAAATGATCACAAGAACGGTGAGCAAAAATCCCAGGACCACACGGGGGGACCTAGTGAATGACCTGCAGAGAACTGGGACCAAAGTAACAAAGCCTACCATCAGTAACACACTACGCCGCCAGGGACTCAAATCCTGCAGTGCCAGACGTGTCCCCCTGCTTAAGCCAGTACATGTCCAGGCCCGTCTGAAGTTTGCTAGAGAGCATTTGGATGATCCAGAAGAAGATTGGGAGAATGTCATATGGTCAGATGAAACCAAAATAGAACTTTTTGGTAAAAACTCAACTCGTCGTGTTTGGAGGACAAAGAATGCTGAGTTGCATCCAAAGAACACCATACCTACTGTGAAGCATGGGGGTGGAAACATCATGCTTTGGGGCTGTTTTTCTGCAAAGGGACCAGGACGACTGATCCGTGTAAAGGAAAGAATGAATGGGGCCATGTATCGTGAGATTTTGAGTGAAAACCTCCTTCCATCAGCAAGGGCATTGAAGATGAAACGTGTCTGGGTCTTTCAGCATGACAATGATCCCAAACACACCGCCCGGGCAACGAAGGAGTGGCTTCGTAAGAAGCATTTCAAGGTCCTGGAGTGGCCTAGCCAGTCTCCAGATCTCAACCCCATAGAAAATCTTTGGAGGGAGTTGAAAGTCTGTGTTGCCCAGCAACAGCCCCAAAACATCACTGCTCTAGAGGAGATCTGCATGGAGGAATGGGCCAAAATACCAGCAACAGTGTGTGAAAACCTTGTGAAGACTTACAGAAAACGTTTGACCTCTGTCATTGCCAACAAAGGGTATATAACAAAGTATTGATATAAACTTTTGTTATTGACCAAATACTTATTTTCCACCATAATTTGCAAATAAATATATTAAAAATCCTACAATGTGATTTTCTGGATTTTTTTTTCTCATTTTGTCTGTCATAGTTGAAGTGTACCTATGAAGAAAATTACAGGCCTCTCTCATCTTTTTAAGTGGGAGAACTTGCACAATTGGTGGCTGACTAAATACTTTTTTGCCCCACTGTAAGTTACCTAACCTAAAGCTGGCAAATACACTACATGACCAAAAGTATGTGGATACCTGCTCATCGAACATCTCATTCCAAAATCATGGGCATTAATATGGAGTTGGTCCTCACTTTGGTGCCAGAACAGCCTCCACTCTTCTGGGAAGGCTTTCCACTAGATGTTGGAACATTGCTGTGGGGACTTGCTTCCATTCAGCCACAAGAGCATTAGTGAGGTCGGGCACTGATGTTGGGCGATTAGGCCTGGCTTGCAACCGGCGTTCCGATTCATCCCAAAGGTGTTTGATGGGGTTGAGGTCAGGGCTCTGTGCAGGCTAGTCAAGTTCTTCCACACTGATCTCGACAAAACATTTCTTTATGAACCTCACTTTGTGCACGGGGGAATTGTCATGCTGAAACAGGAAAGGGCCTTTCCCAAACTGTTGCCACAAAGTTGCAAGCACAGAATCGTCAAGAATGTAATTGTATTCTGTAACATGAATTTATCCGTCGTACTGACATATGGTGAAGCGTGATTCATCACTCCAGAGAACTCGGTTCCACTGCTCCAGAGTCCAATGGCGGCAAGCTTTACACCACTCCAGCCCGACGCTTGGCATTGCGCATGGTGATATTAGGCTTGTGTGTGGCTGCTCGGCCATGGAAACCCATTTCATTAAGCTCCCGACGAACAGTTCTTGTGCTGACTTTGTCTACACATTTTTAGATTGCACCTTTACTCATGTTGGTTGAGCACCTTCTACTTCTGTACCGTGGAAAACATCAGATGAGAAATGATGTGGAATGTGTTGAAGTGTCAGATAGAGGCTGACGTTTGAGGTTGGGGCGGGATGTGTGTTTGCCACATGTTTCAACGAACTTCAATGTGAAAAGTGAACCCGATAAGTTGTGCGAGTTCATTAAAAGGTTTTTAGACCACATGAAATCACATTCGACAACACTTGACAATGATTCTAGCTAAGAATGAAACATTGTTTTCCCTGAGAAAAATGCAATTCTGTTAACTGTCCCAGTTGGAGGGATGATCAGGATTAAGGCCTACATTCAGTCAGATCAAGCATTAATCGGTGTTATGATAATGATTGTTTGTACTAGCTCCATCTAGTTGTTGTGTTGGGGATAACAGTTGTTAGTTCTCCTAACCTGCTGCGTTAGTTCTCCTAATCTGCTGCATTAGTTATCCTAACTAGCTTTTAGCTTGTTGAAAAGCGATGCAAATATGCACATTTTTTGCTAGATGTCTGGCAAAACAAAACCCATATGCATCTGGTGGACACATTTTTTCCTTTACCTGTGATGTCTACAGAGTGTCAGGTAACACAGTCTCCTTTACACGTGATGTCTACACTGTCATGACGCTAGCCCTTTCAGTGAATTGGTTAGCAGAGATGTGAACCCTGTCATAAATTCCTTGCAGATACTCTTGTCTCCCTGACCATGCAGTATGGGAGAGACAGGGTCACAGTAGAACAAAGGAACTCTCCCGCCAAATTCTACTACATCCCAGAATTTGAGAATTGAACAATATTCCTATTTTGGAGAATGTGTAAATGGTCGGTGGAGAAGCCAGCTACGACCCGGTCCATTTTGTTTCATGTTTGTGACCTCATGAAAAACAATACACCCACATTACCCTAACTGTTTATACAGGTTCCTCAGTTATGAGGCTTGCATCTAGTTCTTGTATAAAATGAATGAGTAAAGATTAAACTATTTGCAAAATGATGTAATATGATGTTAACCATTAAAATGAGAAAATTGTCTTCCCTATAAAGTTTAACTAAGTCAGTAGCCACGCCCAAGTGAATAGACATTGGTTGGAAATGATGAACCAACCACTTTTCTACATTTCTTTAAAAGCCTCCGTGACGAAAAGTCTCCTCAGTTCCAAATAACGGGAGGACATGTCCTCCACGCTGAAAAGGGCTAATTTTAACTGTACAGACCAGGAAACGAGAGAACTTGCTCCACACGTGAAATGGTTTGAACTCTGAACTATTAATCACTCAAGAAGTGAGTCCTAGATTTCAGTTAATACAGTCTCCTTTACACGTGATATCTACACAGAATCAGGTAACAGTCTCCTTTACACGTGATATCTACACAGAATCAGGTAACAGTCTCCTTTACACGTGATGTCTACACAGAATCAGGTAACACATTTTCTCCTTTACACGTGATGTCTACACAGAGTCAGGTTCTGCTGCTCCCCAGCTGTCTGTAGGTGAGGCCTCTTCTCTCTGCATCTGTCTGGGTTCTGCTGCTCCCCAGCTGCCTGTGGATGAGGCCTCTTCTCTCTGCATCTGTCTGGGTTCTGCTGCTCCCCAGCTGCCTGAGGTTGAATCCATAGATTAGGGCCTAATTAATTTATTTCAATTGACTGATTTCCTCATATGAACTGTAACTCAGTAAAATGTTGCTTTTATATTTTTGTTCAGTATACTTAGCATGTAAGCTAACCTTCCCATTTTAGCTTCCCCTTCCCCTAACGTTAACCCTTTAACCTAACTCCTAAATGTAACCATAACCTTAACCCTTACCCCTAGCCTAGCTAACGTTAGCCACCTAGCTAGAATTCGTAGCATATCATACGTTTTGCAAATTTGTAACATACAGTTGAAGTCGGAAGTTTACATACACTTAGGTTGGAGTCATTAAAACTCGTTTTTCAACCACTCCACACATTTCTTGTTAACAAACTATAGCTTTGACAAGTCGGTTAGGATATCTATTTTGTGCATGACACAATCTTTCCAACAATTGTTTACAGACAGATTATTTCACTTATAATTAACTGTATCACAATTCCAGTGGGTCAGAAGTTTACATACACTAAGTTGACTGTGCCTTTAAACAGCTTGGAAAATTCCAGAAAATGATGTCATGTTTAATAGCTTCTGATAGGCTAATTGACATCATTTGAATCAATTGGAGGTGTACCTGTGGATGTATTTCAAGGCCTACCTTCAAACTCAGTGCCTCTTTGCTTGACATCATGGGGAAATCAAAAGAAATCAGCTAAGAGCCCAGAAAATAATTGTAGACCTCCACAAGTCTGGTTCATCCTTGGGAGCAATTTCCAAATGCCTGAAGATACCTCGTTCATCTGTACAAACAATAGTACGCAAGTATAAACACCATGGGACCACGCAGCCGTCATACCGCTCAGGAAGGAGATGCGTTCTGTCTCCTAGAGATTAACGTACTTTGGTGCAAAAAGTGCAAATCAATCTCAGAACAACAGCAAAGGACCTTGTGAAGATGCTCGAGGAAACAGGTACAAAAGTATCTATATCCACAGTAAAATGAGTCCTATATCAACGTAATCTGAAAGCCGATCAGCAAGGAAGAAGCCACTGCTCCAAAACCGCCATATAAAAGCCAGACTACGGTTTGCAACTCCACATGGGGACAAAGATCGTACTTTTGGAGAAATGTCCTCTGGGCTGATGAAACAAAAATATAACTGTTTGGCCATAGTGACCATCATTATGTTTGTAGGAAAAAGGGGGAGGCTTGCAAGCCAAAGAACACCATCCCAACCGTGAAGCACGGGGGTGGCAGCATCGTGTTGTGGGGTGCTTTGCTGCAGGAGGGACTGGTGCACTTCACAAAATAGATGGCATCATGAGGTAGGAGAATTATGTGGATATGTTGAAGCAACATCTCAAGACATCAGTCAGGAAGTTAAAGCTTGGTCACAAATGGGTCTTCCAAATGGACAATGACCCCAAGCATGCTTCCAAAGTTATGGCAAAATGGCTTAAGGACAACAAAGTCAAGGTATTGGAGTGGCCATCACAAAGCCCTGATGTCAATCCTATAGAAAATGTGTGGGCAGAACTGAAAAAGCGTGCGCGAGCAAGGAGGCCTACAAACCTGACTCAGTTACACCAGCTCTGTCAGGAAGAATGGGCCAAAATTCCCCCAAATTATTGTGGGAAGCTTGTGGAAGGCTACCCGAAACGTTTGACCCAAGTAAAACAATTTAAAGGCAATGCTACCAAATACTAATTGAGTGTATGTAAACTTCTGACCCACTGGGAATGTGATGAAAGAAATAAAAGCTGAAATAAATCATTCTCTCTACTATTATTCTGACATATCACATTCTTAAAATAAAGTGGTGATCCTAACTGACCTAAGACAGGGAATTTTTACTAGGATTAAATGTCAGGAATTGTGAAAACTGAGTTTAAATGTAGTTGGCTAAGGTGTATGTAAACTTCCGACTTCAACTGTACTGTACATTTTGCTAATTCGTAAGATATAATTCAAAATGTAACTTGTAACATATCATACAAAATGGGTGATGGTACATCCACAAATGAATACATACCATACATAACATATAATACTAAATGGAGTGTCTCGGATTTACGTACAGAAAAATGCAAAAGGGTCGGAGAGCAGGTAACACCTCTCCTGATTTTAAGAACAAGCTCATCAAAGCCTCTGAACGAATACAAGAGAATATCTGCTCTCATCATGAAAAACTACTGCAGGTTTACGGTCTGCTGTGTGTGATGGATGAACATAAAGGCCATGTTACTGTCTGCTGTGTCTGATGGATGAACATCAAGGCCATGTTATTGTCTGCTGTGTCTGATGGATGAACATCAAGGCCATGTTATTGTCTGCTGTGGGTGATGGATAAACATCAAGGCCATGTTACAGTCTGCTGTGTGTGATGGATGAACATCAAGGCCATGTTACTGTCTGCTGTGTGTGATGATGAACATCAAGGCCATGTTACTGTCTGCTGTGTGTGATGGATGAACATCAAGGCCATGTTACTGTCTGCTGTGTGTGATGGATGAACATAAAGGCCATAATACTGTCTGCTGTGTGTGATGGATGAACATAAAGGTCATGTTACTGTCTGCTGTGTGTGATGGATGAACATCAAGGCCATGTTACTGTCTGCTGTGTGTGATGGATGAACATAAAGGCCATGTTACTGTCTGTTGTGTGTGATGATGAACATAAAGGCCATGTTACTGTTTGCTGTGTGTGATGGATGAACGTAAAGGCCATAATACTGTCTGCTGTGTGTGATGGATGAACATCAAGGCCATGTTACTGTCTGCTGTGTGTGATGGATGAACATCAAGGCCATGTTACGGTCTGCTGTGTGTGATGGATGAACATCAAGGCCATGTTACTGTCTGCTGTGTGTGATGGATGAACATCAAGGCCATGTTACTGTCTGCTGTGTGTGATGGATGAACATCAAGGCCATGTTACGGTCTGCTGTGTGTGATGGATGAACATAAAGGCCATGTTACTGTCTGCTGAGTGTGATGGATGAACATAAAGGCCATGTTACTGTCTGCTGTGTGTGATGGATGAACATCAAGGCCATGTTACTGTCTGCTGTGTGTGATGGATGAACATCAAGGCCATGTTACTGTCTGCTGTGTGTGATGATGAACATAAAGGCCATGTTACTGTCTGCTGTGTGTGATGGATGAACATCAAGGCCATGTTACTGTCTGCTGTGTGTGATGGATGAACATCAAGGCCATGTTACTGTCTGCTGTGTGTGATGGATGAACATCAAGGCCATGTTACTGTCTGCTGTGTGTGATGGATGAACATCAAGGCCATGTTACTGTCTGCTGTGTGTGATGGATGAACATAAAGGCCATGTTACTGTCTGCTGTGTGTGATGATGAACATCAAGGCCATGTTACTGTCTGTTGTGTGTGATGGATGAACATAAAGGCCATGTTACTGTCTGCTGTGTGTGATGATGAACATCAAGGCCATAATACTGTCTGCTGTGTGTGATGGATGAACATAAAGGCCATGTTACTGTCTGCTGTGTGTGATGGATGAACATAAAGGCCATAATACTGTCTGCTGTGTGTGATGATGAACATAAAGGCCATGTTACTGTCTGCTGTGTGTGATGGATGAACATAAAGGCCATGTTACTGTCTGCTGTGTGTGATGATGAACATCAAGGCCATGTTACTGTCTGCTGTGTGTGATGATGAACATAAAGGCCATGTTACTGTCTGTTGTGTGTGATGGATGAACATCAAGGCCATGTTACTGTCTGCTGTGTGTGATGGGGGATCCATAATAAATACAAATGGATGAACATAAAGGCCATGTTACAGTCTGCTGTGTGTGATGATGAACATAAAGGCCATATTACAGTATGCTGTGTGTGATGGATGAACATCAAGGCCATGTTACTGTCTGCTGTGTGTGATGATGAACATAAAGGCCATGTTACTGTCTGCTGTGTGTGATGATGAACATAAAGGCCATGTTACTGTCTGCTGTGTGTGATGATGAACATAAAGGCCATGTTACTGTCTGCTGTGTGTGATGATGAACATAAAGGCCATGTTACTGTCTCAGCTGCAGCAGAAAGGACTGATAAACGGTAGGGATGGGAACTCCACTGATATCACATACTTGCAATAAAAACATAGCCATCTCTTTACCCTCATACTACTGCACCTCATATGAATGAGGAAGTGTCTGTCTAAGGTGATGTAAGTGGAAACAACACTCAGAAATGCAGCCAACGCCCAGAAATGCATAGCCCTCTCTCTGGGCAGGCAGGCTGGCAGGCTAGCTACACTATGTATACAAAAGTATGTGGACACCCCTTCAAATTAATGGATTCAGCTATTTTAGCCACACCCATTGCTGACAGATGTATAAAATCGAGTACACAGTAATGCAATCTCCATAGACAAACATTGTCAGTAGAATGGCCTTACTGAAGAGCTCAGTGACTTTCAACTTGGCACCGTCATAAGATCAGTGGCGATTTTAGCATGTAAATCTTGGTGGTGCATTTTTTTTTTTAGATGCATGCCAGCAAAGCCGCTACACAACAACACATGAATTGCACTATAACGGTGCCCACAAACTGTTAGGGCCTACATAATTCAAGCTGTCCCAATAGTTTACCACTGCTACACTTTTTTTTATTTTACTAGGCAAGTCAGTTAAGAACAAATTCTTATTTTCAATGATGGCCTAGGAACAGTGTGTTAACTGCCTTGTTCAGGGGCAGAACAACAGATTTTTTACCTTGTCAGCTTGGTGATTTGATCTTGCAACTTCTTGGTTACAAGTCCAACACTCTAACCACTAGGCTACCTGCCGCCCCACCTGGCTAGCAGCGGAGCCTTGTCTGGCAGCGAAACAGTTCATTCAGCCTCATTTACTGCCTTTTTAAAAAGCATGGCTGATATGGCTGACTTGCTTAAACAAATGTGGTTTCTACTGACAATTGAGATGTTCAAACTATGGCATAAGGGGACGATGAGCGGATCAGAGGCAATCCGTCAGACATTATTGAGCGAGCTAGGAAGGACGTAGCCAATATAACTATTTGTTCTGCACTTTTGAAATGTACAGCGACAGAATTCAGAACAAGGGATATTCCATTATTCTCCCTGTAAACCAAGTCAGAACTGTAGGATATATAAAGGGGGCATATAAGCAGACAATGAAAGGTATTGTCAATATTCGATGATTACATTACTCTAAAACAGGCTGTAGGTTATTTTACCTTTATTTAACTAGGCAAGTCAGTTAAGATCAAATTCTTATTTACAATGTGCGGCCTACCCCAGCCAACGCTTGGCCAATTGTGCGCCGCCCAATCACGACCAGATGTGATTCAGCCTGGATTCAAACCAGGGACTGTAGTGTCATCTCCTGCACTGAGATGCTGCACCTTAGACCGCTGTGCCACTCTATCAAACGTAGCTACAAACCATTATTTCCAAGTCAATATAAGCATGTAAAGTAACCAACTGTAGCTGTAACATCTCCAAAACAAGCAGCACTATCAATGAATGAGTCTATATCACGCCCTCATGTGTCCTGAAAGGAAGAGGTGAAGCGAGACTCTGCCCCATAATCTGTCTATGCAAAAATAAAGCGTGAATCAGTGGGCATGGTGATATTTTGTATGGAGGGCAATGTGTCGAATTTTGTAAACATAAAATGTGCTAATTTGCTATGTGTGGCCTATTTGAAGAAAAAACGATTTGATATCGGAGTTGTGCCTGTTGTTCACATGCTAATCCAATATCTAATTTGCTAGAATGTTCCCACTTCTCCCGCCTGCCATCCGCCCTCGCAGACATTGATTCCCATTGATAGAGGGGAGACTCCAGTTTTATGCCCCCTCAGGCTCGTGCAGTGGAGGAGATCTTTGTGGCCTATACTCAGCCTTGTCTCAGGGTAGTAAGTTGGGAGTCTGTTGATATCCCTCTAGTGGTGTGGGGGCGGTGTTTTGTCAAAGTGGGTGGGGTTATGTCCTGCCTGGTTGGCCCTGTCCAGGGGTATCGTCGGACAAGGCCACAGTGTCCCGACCCAAACCCCTGTCTCAGTCTCCAGTATCTATGCTGCAATAGTCTATGTGCCGGAGGGCTAGGGTCAGTCTGTTATATCTAGTGTAATTCTCCCGTCTTATCTGGTGTCCTGTGTGAATTTAAGTATGCTCCCTCTAATTCTCTTTATCTCCCCTCCCAGAGGAGCTGAGCCCTAGGATCTTGCCTCAGGACTATCAGGCCTGATGACTTCTGGCTGTCCCGAGTCCACCTGGTCATGCTGCTACTCCAGTTTCAACTGTTTTGCCTGCGGCTAGGGAACCCTGACCTGTTCACCGGACGTGCTACCTTGTCTCGGACCTGCTGTTATTGACTCTCTCTCTGTAGCCCACTTGCTGTCTCGACCTCTGAATGCTCGGCTATGAAAAGCCAACTGACATTTACTCCTGAGTAACTGATCTGTGGCACCCTCTACAACCACGGATTATTATTATCTATGAACATTTGAACATCTTGAAGAACAATCTGGCCTTAAATGACCATGCACTCTTAGAATCTCCACCCGGCACAGACAGAAGAGGACTGGCCACTCCGTCAGAACCTGGTTCCTTTCTAGGTTTCTTCTTAGGTTCCTGCACAAACTAGGGAGTTTTTCCTAGCCACCGCACTTCTACATCTGCATTGTTTGGTGTTTTAGGCTGGTTTTCTATATAGCACTTTGTGACATCTGCTGATGTAAAAAGGGCTTTAAAAATATATTTGATTGATCTTGTCAGAATATACCACCAGGATATACCCCCCAGACTATCCCCCAGCTGAAGAAGCCGGATGTGGAATGTTTACATGTGGTCAGCGTTTGTGAGGCCTGACAGGGTGAAGGAGCTGATCAGAACCCAAGATAAGGCGAAAGTGAGTCGGACTGAAAGACACCTGGAGGAAGTGGTTTAGCTGAGGTGGAGAGATGCTGAGCTTGAGCAGCCAGTTGAGAGAATGCCAAGAGTGTGCAAAGCTGTCATCAAGGCAAAGGGTGGCTACTTGGAAGAATCTTGGGGCGGCAGGGTAGCCTAGTGGTTAGAGCGTTGGACTAGTAACCGAAGTTCAAATCCCCGAGCTGACAAGGTACAAATCTGTCGTTCTGCCCCTGAACAGGCAGTTAACCCACTGTTCCTAGGCCGTCATTGAAAACAAGAATTTGTTCTTAACTGACTTGCCTAGTAAAATAAAGGTAAAAAAAAATGATTTGTTTAACACTTTTTTGCTTACTACATGATTCCATATGTGTTATTTCATAGTTTTGATGTCTTCACTATTATTCTAGAATGTAGAAAGAATCAATCAATCAATCAAATGTATTTATAAAGCCCTTTTTACATGAACCGATGTCACAAAGTGCTATACAGAAACCCAGCCTAAAACCCCAAACAGCAAGCAATGTAGATGAAAAAAAAATGAAAAACCCTTGAATGAGTAGGTGCTGTAAAACTTTTGACCGGTAGGATCGCTGCCAAAGGTACTTCAACAAAGTACTGAGTAAAGGGTCTGAATACTTGACTGTTTGCTAAAATGTCTAAAAAACAGTTTTTGCCTTGTCATTATGGGGTATTGTGATGTCATTATGGGGTATTGTTTGTAGATTGAGGGGGGGGGTAAACAATTTAAATATATTTTAGAATAAGGCTGTAACGTAACAAAATGTTTAAAAAGTCAAGGGGTCTGAATACTTTCTGAATGCACTGTAAATGTACATGATGGTGTGTATAGGCAGTATGGACAGTTTATGAATAGAACACGTGTACAGAAGTAGGATGAGCCTTGAGTAGAAGACAGTATATACACATATGAAGTGGGTAAAACTGTATGGAAACATTTTGTATTTGGTATTTTATTAGGATTTTCATTAGCTTTTGCAAAAACAGCAGTTTCTCTTCCTGGGGTCCACACAAAACATGAAACATAATACAGAATGATATAACACCAAAACATCAATAGTCAAGAAGAGCTTAATAAGGACAGAATTACATACTTAAAATTAAAATCACACGTAGCCTACATATCAATGCATACACACCTAGTTTAAAAAAACAGATAAAGCAACACCTCGCGGCACAATGGCTCTCTCCTATTTGACCTGGATAGTTTGTGTATCTCAGTCAAATAGGGGAGAGGCATTGTGCCGTGAGGTGTTGCTTTATCTATTTTTTTAAACCAGGTTTGCTGTTTATTTGAGCAATGTGAGATGGAAGGAAGTTCCAGACATTGACTAAGTTCAGGGCAGGGCACTGAGTGGAGGCCGGCTAGTGGTGACTAACAGTGATCTGAGAGAGAACAATTCATGATGGTTGTCAGATAAGGAGTCAAAAATAGTTTCCTCCGACACATTGGTGCGGCTGGCTTCCAGGTTGGATACGCGCTGTGTTAAGAAGCAGTGCGGGTTGTGTTTCGGAGGACGCAAGGCTTTCGACCTTTGTCTCTCCCGAGCCCGTACGGGAGTTGTAGCGATGAGACAAGATAGTAATTACTAACAATTGGATACCACGAAATTGGGGAGAAAAGGGGGTAAAATTTAAATAAAAAAATAAAAAATAGTTTCAATATAGATAACAGTGTGACATGCTGACCAGACCGGACACGTCGCGTGCGCGAGCGTCGCAAAATAAATTTTGAAACCCATGTTATTCAATTATTGCACCCACACTGCTTGCGTGCCAAAGAGCGTCTGCGACACCAAGGGCTAAAATAGATGTGGTTCCTATTTCTGACGCAGATCGCGCTGCAAGTCCTGCCTCTCCCATCTCCTCATTGGTTTATAGAAGCAGGTATCCACGTGCCATCTCCTCATTGGTTGGGTATAACCATCTCCTCATTGGTTATACCCACGTGGGTGATAGAAAGACGAAAACTGTTTTGCCGGTAGTCGTGGTAATACAATGAAAGTTTAGATGCGATCACCATATAATTTAAACGATGAAAAACCCTGGAAGGAGGAGAGATGACTAGAAACGATTCGGTTGGCCGTTTTATATGTGGATTAATTGTCGGAGTAGAGATTCTTGTCCATTTCAGGTAAAATAACAACTGAATGCAAGTGCAAGCTAACTAGCTAAAATACCATACATGTTTAATGCTTTTCGACCTGTCCCCAAATTAATGTCATTGGTTCAGAGTTTGTTTTGATATTTTAACCTGCGTGTCGTGATCGCGTTTGGTGTGGGGGGGCAAAATACATGTATGCACGATAGCGCACGATGGCGCACGCGCGCAGCCGGTTTGGGCAAGGTGTGAGTCACTGAAGCCGGCATGTGACCGCAGCGTGAGGGGGAACTGGAGACAGGAAGGTGCATATGCAACAGTTGTACACTAGTTTTCCTACAGCACGGCTCAGATCAACATGTCAGTGGTTGATAAAAGGTTATCTTTATGATGTCAAACATGTATCTAACCCCCATAATCATACTCAGACGTTATACACATTGTGCAATCAATAATAATATTTTTTTATTTTTTATTTTTTTATCATGTTTATTATTTTCCAATAAAAATAACATAAAAAAGACAGCAATACAAACAATGACATTCATTGTACTGTTGAATGGGATGGCCAATTTAGAGGACAAAACAAAAGTTAACTCACACATACACAAAATAAAACTAAATCCTATTAGGTGGTACATGTATAAGAAGACAGCATATAGTCATTACAAGCCGTGTGGTTAAGCCAAAAATAAATATTGAGTGTAGTACAGCACAGAGTAGCAGCAGATCGTCAGCCCAGTTATGAAGGGGGACTAGACCATTTATCCAGTATCGGCTGCCATATTTTGTAAAACACTGGACTTCTATTGGAGGTGTTGTACCGAATCTTTTCCATATGTATTACATTCCCTAAATCCCGTAACCACATTTCAAAGGTAGGTACAGTCTCCAATTTCCAAAATTGCAATATGAGCCTTTTGGCTAATAGAGTACAAAGAGAGACAGCTTTCCCTTCCTGGTTATTCCCATCAACTGTACCAAACAGAGCGATCAATGGGTCTGGGGCTAGAACTCTATCAAAGGCCTTAGATAAGTAATCAAAAATGAGAGCCCAGTAAGCATGTAACTTAGGGCATGTCCAGAATAAGTGGGTCAACGTCCCCTCATCCTGCTTGCACCTCTCACACAGTGGTGAGGTGTCCGGGAATATTTTATGCAGTTTTACTTTTGAGTAGTGTAACCTGTGTATCACCTTAAACTGTACAAGGTTGTTTCTGGCATTCACTGAACTGTGGTTTATATTCCTGAGAGCTTCTATCCAGTCCTCATCTGAGATTTCTGAACCAAGTTCTTGTTCCCAAGCCCTTTTAATGGTGTCTGTGGATACCTCTATGTGGGCCTGTAGCACATCATACAGTCTAGAGACCGACCCTTTTGAATGGGGTTTGACAAGGATCAAGCTATCTAATGTAGGACTATTTGGCTTCATGCCATACTGTGTGATATGTGTCCTTAAGAAATTCCTGATTTGGAGGTATCTGAAAAAATGTGTTGTTGGCATGTTGAACTTTGCCTGTAATTGTTGAAATGAAGCTAACTGACCATCTATGTATAGATTACCAATTGTTGTGAGCCCCTTCTCCCTCCACTGTGAAAACACCACATCATCCAATGCAGGGTGGAAAGCATGATTCAGGCTAATTGGGCTGTCTATGTAAACAGTGGGTATGTTAAGAAAATCCCTAATCTGTTTCCAGATCCTAAGCGTATGACAAATGACTGGATTAGAATCATAAGTGTCTTTTTTCACATATGATGGGCTATTAACAAGTGCAGGGAGTGAGGAACGTTGACAGGAGGCCTGCTCAATCAAAAGCCATGAAGGCATATCCTTCTGTCTCATCGCAGGTAAACTTTCCCTCCAGAAAGACACAATGTTCAGATTAGCAGCCCAATAATACAGTTTGAAGTGAGGAAGGCCAAAGCCCCCCTCTATCTTGTACTTGCATAAATGCTTCTTTGAAATTCTGGCTGCCTTGTTATCCCATAAAAATGGAGTTACTATTGAAGCCAGTTTCTTAAAATAGCTTTGTGGTATGAAATTGGGTAGACATTGGAAGAGGTAAAGAAACCTGGGTAGGACAACCATTTTAATAGCGTTTATACAACCCACCAGGGAAATAGGCAGAGTTTTCCAAAAATCTATATTTTGTTTAAGCTGATAAATTTTCATGTCCCAATTCGCTTTCAATAGCTGATCAAGGTCTCTTGTCACTACAATGCCAAGGCTTGTGAACTTGCCCCTCACTGTTCTAAATGAGGTAGAGTGCAGAAATTGCATATCCACAGGCCGTGATATCGGCATCAACTCACTTTTTTGCCAGTTTATCTTGTAGCCAGAGAAGGAGCCGAATGTGTTTATCAAGTTAAGTAAGGGTGGAATAGAAGTTTTAGGCTTGGACAAAAACAAAAGAACATCGTCTGCATATAGGGA
Source organism: Salvelinus namaycush (assembly GCF_016432855.1). NCBI lineage: Eukaryota > Metazoa > Chordata > Actinopteri > Salmoniformes > Salmonidae > Salvelinus > Salvelinus namaycush. Next base: position 33,617,320 of record NC_052335.1, read on the forward strand.
AATTTTGTGCTGTGTGTCTTTTATTTTAACAGAAGCTATATCGGTACATGCCCGAATGCGAGTAGCAAGGGGTTCCATGGCTATAGCGAAGAGAGCAGGGGAAATAGGGCACCCCTGTCGGCACCCCTTGAACAGGCGGAATGACTGCGACATTTCCTGATTGGTCACCACGGACGCCATTGGGTGTGCATAAATAATTCTTATCCAATTAATAAATTCCTTTCCAAACCCGAAATGCTCCAGAACCGACATCATATACTTCCACTCAATCTGATCAAACGCCTTCTCTGCATCAAGAGCTAATACCACTGCCTCAACCTTATGATCATGATACATTACGTTGAAAAGGCGTCTCAAATTGTAGTATATGTCGGCCCGGGATAAAACCTGTCTGGTCAGGGTGTATGATGTCGGAAATATATTTTTTCAATCGGTTTGCCAATATCTTTGTCAACACCTTGTTTTCTATGGGGAGTAACGACACGGGGCGATACGATGACATCTCCATGGAATCTCTATCTTTTTTCAAGATCAGGGCTATTGTAGCCTCATACAGTGTTTGCGTAAGTTTGGCATTTTCTTTGGAGTGTTTAAACATTCGCAACATGAGTGGAGATAGACTAGCGCAGTACTTCTTATAGAATTCTATTACATATCCATCGGGCCCAGGGGCCTTGCTGTTTGGAAATTGTGCTATCGCTGTGTTAATTTCCTCTGTGGTTATCCCTGCATCGAGTGCAGCAGCTGCCCCCCTGTCTAGTTTAGGAAGTTCACATTCAGCGAGAAAGCGTTCCATAGTTTGTGGATCAGTAGCATCGCATTTTGATTGATATAGCTCTGAGTAAAACTGCGCAAAGCATTTATTAATATCCTGCGCATCTGTTACTATTTTACCCTTCTTGTCTTTTATTTTGTGAATAGCTCTAGATGCCTGTACATGCCTTAGCTGTCTTGCTAATAATTTATGTGGTTTGTCCCCCAGTTCAAAATAACTTTGTTGCGTTCTAGCAAGTAAAGAGCCCACCCATTTCGAAAGGATGGTATTGTATTCATATTTTAACTTTGTGATCTTCTCAAGGACTGTATACGAGGAATTTGTCCTAAAAACGTTCTCCTGTTCCCCTAACTCTCTTTCAATTTCTCTCAGCCTAGTATTGGCACGTTTCTTCCTCTCTGATGTATAAGAAATCATGTAACCTCTAATCACAGCCTTTAGAGATTCCCAAAGGGTGGAGTCGCCAACATCCCCCGTGTCGTTAGTTCCGAGGAAAAAGGCAATCTGCTCCTTCAAATACTGACAAAAAGCCTCATCTTTCAACAGGTATGCGTCTAAGCGTCACGGTCGCTGACCTGTCGACATATTGTCGAGTTTCAGCACCATGGACAGAGGAGAGTGGTCCGTAATTAGAATGGGGTGATAGGTAACCGACTCAGCTGCTGAAATTAGTTTGGAGTCCAACAAAAAATAGTCAATTCTGGAATATGATTTATGAACTGATGAAAAGAAAGAATAATCCCTGTCTGTTGGGTGCGTCAGTCTCCAAATATCGACAATGTTAAGGTTTGTCATCAATGTATTTAGACAGACACTGGCATTTGATTGTTGAAGTGACCTTGATAGCTGTTTATCTAAAAGAGGATCTAACGTACAGTTAAAATCGCCTCCAACAATAACACTTGTATCCGAGATATTTGGTATGGCCTTAAATACCCTTTGAAAAAATTATGGATCATCGAAATTGGGTCCATATAAATTGACCAAGGTTATTGGTTTTGAATTCAGTGTACCAGCCACAATAATATACCGACCATTAGGATCTGAAATCGAGGTTGAGTAAACAAACGGAATGTTTTTCCTTATCAGGATTGCTACCCCTCTCGCTTTTGCATCAAAGTTAGACTGGTATATCTGACCGATCCAGCCGACTCGTAGCTTGGCCTGAGCGGAGCGTTTAATATGCGTTTCTTGAAGAAGCACTATGTCAGCACCCAGTGATTTAAGATGAGAAAAAACCTTAGCTCGTTTCACGACATGCCCTAAGCCATTACAGTTCCAGCTGACTATCTTTATTCCACCTGGTCTACTCTGTGCTCTGCTCGGTCACTATGTGGCATTTCTTATTTTAGAGCATTTTGCTGCTGTCATACAAAACCCAGAAGAAAAACGTCCCGCCGTGCGGGAGCTTGTCATGCCACCTGTATTAATAAACGTGAACATAAAACACAGACCCCATCCCCCCTCCCGTCCCTTTACTGAGTGACTTCCCCAAACGAAGCACTCCTTGACTAACACACAAACCTTAGGGTGTCTAGACATACAGCTTGAACTAACTCGTCGTCTATAGATGCTCCGCATATAAAATAATATTAAATAACACTTAACTTAACTCTCACGTTAGGGGGTGAGTGTCACTAAAACATGACATGCCAAACAATGCTATATTAGCCACAACATCTCACCTATCATATAAGTCCCAATTTCTGATCTTCTGATCGAAAAGACAATAGGCCGGAAATTCAATTCAAACACATTCCTGGCCTGTATTTAGCCATTTAGCCGGCTGACCCAGCCGTTCTGTATCCTCAGCCGGGGAGCTTGCTTGTCAAGAACAGATCGGCCTCTTTTGGGTTGTCAAACGTACGTGTTGATCCCTCGACTGTCACCTTAAACCGGGCTGGGAAGAGGAATCCATACCGGATGTTGGCCGCCCTGCATTTGTTGCGTACCTCATCATACTCTTTCCGTTGGTTCCTCACCTCCAAGGTAAGATCTGGGTAGAGAGACACCCTGGCTCCGTTGTAGTTAAGGGGGAACTTTTGACTAGCCAGCTTGAGGATGAGATCCCTGGTCTGGGGATAGTGCAGCCTTACAATGAATGGCCTTGGTGGCCCACCCTTGGCCGGTTTCGTTGCCTGAGATCTGTGTGCGCAGTCGATCAGGATGGCCGTTTTGAAGTGTTCACTCCCCAGCAATGTCAGTATCAGCTCCGAGACAAATTCATTGGGTTTCCCTTTCTCAGTGTCCTCCTGGATCCCACATATTCGGATGTTCTGGCGTCTTGAATGTGACTCGAGCATATCCAGTCGGGCCTTCAGGGTTTTGCTGTCATTTTTGAACGTTGCGCACTGTTTCTCTATGTCCTGTAGCCTGGCCTCGTGATCGACAGTCGTCTGCTCACCCTCATGCATCCTTCCCTTAGTTGCCTTCACAGTTTCGGCCAAAGTCCCAATACTCTTTGAGATATCAGCCAACCTTGTGTCCACCTTCTTGCTTAGTGCGATTATGGCAGCCAGTATGTCACTTTGAGTAGGATCTGTGGGGAACTCTTGGAAGCTAGCCTCTTCAGCTAGCTCCTCGTGGGTCGGCGACGTTGAAATTGGTTCGTTGTCTATCTCATTCCAATTATCTTGTTTAGCGCCCCCTTTTTTGGTGCCTTTTCCCTTTGTCATATTTGTTTGAAGTTATAGGTTGTGAGAGGTTAAGATAAATACTAATTTGTTTCAAAATAGAGCGGAGGTCTAGCAAAGCACGTCTACTCCATAGCACGCTCTCTAGCGCCCCCTCAATAATAATATTTGTATTTATCCTACGGGACACACATCCAGGAAAATTGGTTTCCGTTTCAGTCATGTCTTTGGTCACGTTCATCTCGAGTCATCTAGCTTTCAACCTAACCTCCATGAGTTTATTAAGGACCTGACATTGAAATGGGTTTAGAATATTTATTGAGGAAATGGAATGGATGTGAGAGGATCCAGGAGAGGAATGAGAATGGACCGGATAAAGCAGATGGCTGCAGATGAAGAATCCAGGGGGTGGACTTTAGAGTTTGGCTTGGAGTCGCAGGTAGACATCGTCAGGCCGTGGTAGTTGGGCTGCTATGGTGATGGCAATCCTCAAAAAGAGAACGCCAAGTTAGTCATACCCTGGAGAGGAAGGAAGCTGTTCTGTACTGCAGGCACTGAATAGTTGCCAATATAGTTGAAATAGTACAGGCATATGGACGAGATGCCAATGGAGTGACCCAACCTTAGACCCCAGGAGAGCAAGCAGAAGAGACTGTGGCAAGGAAAAAACTCCAATGAAGGAAAAAAGACAATCCTATTTTTGTTGGTTGGGTAGGATTCCGTTTTTGAGGTAAATGGTGTCTGAAATGAGTGTGCTTGAGTTCATGCAGGTTCCCGGCAGGAGGGGCAACCATAGTCAACCGACCGGAGAGAGGGAGAAGTAGTTTAGTGGAAGAAAAGGGGCACGAGGAATAGAACAATCATGGCTGGACAGATGGCATGCAATGCCAAGAAGCTGGTGGCATTTCTAGAGTGAGAAGGCCGGTCTGCAGGATGATAGGATGTGGCCAATATAATAGTGAATTTGTAACAAACTGATGCAATCTGATACTGTGTGGCCTGCCGTCACATGGACTGTGACACACGTGACCCTGGACAAGTTCATTAATGGTATACTGACGTGCCAAGCAGTTATCAATTACTCTTAACATGAATGAAAGGAATACTCAACGTATCAAACGGGCGCAGGTACGAGATTTTGACAAAATATTACAATTAACTTGCTAAGCAGAGAACTTAGCAAAGCTTCATAAGGCTAGTCTCGCACATTGTTGTACAACATGCACTACAGAGCAAAGATGTCACGGATCCCTCCGGAACTTTCATTACGCACACCTGTCCCCTATTCCCACTGATTAGTACTTGTATAAGTGTGGTTTCCATTGGGCTGTTGATTATTGTTACAGTGTCCGTTGGAGCTTGTGAGTACCTGTGCTGTGTGTTTTGGGCTTTCGTGCCATTGTGGATTGTGCAGATGATTACGGGTCTCGTCCCGTGTGTTAATCATTGTGCGCTTGTGTTATTTATCCGAGGAACTCCTCACTCTTTTGTTTGGGTTTCAACCCTGTGTGTTGTATACGTGTTTGTTTGGTCTTCGTGCCCGTGTCCTTACACGACACACCGTAATTTGGGTGTAATATAAACCCATATTACGCATTCCTGCGCCTGTCTCCCGATCATTCATACCAACGTGACAAAAGAGGAACATTTGTCTGGTCAGGTTTAATTAAGTTGGGTGCCAGTAGTGATTGAGAGAGAGGACTGGTGTAGAGGTTGATTAGCAATGAGTTGCAGCTAATGCTTGTTGAGGAGCTGTGTTCAAGGCAACTAGTTAAAATGGTTGCATTTGTCATGACGTCGCCTGCTGGGGTATTGCAAACCTCACCACCCCCTCTCCCTGCCTTTCCCTGCCTCTTCAACCCATGCTGTGGTCACAGAGGTCGTAAATTCCTGAGAATCTCCTCATGGCCCAACAGTATTAGACAGAGGGTAAACTTTCAGGACAAAGGAATTCTCTTCCACCTCACAGAACTTGAGGTACGAACATATTTCATATTCCTGCAAAAGTATAAAGATCGGTGGAGAGTCCAGCTATGAACCGGTCCATTTGTCACCACGTGGGAAACTCAGGAGAGACTGTGGGACTACATTACCATACCGCTGTTTATATAATAACCTCAGATATGAGGTTTACACCTGTTTGTTGTATAAAATGAATGAGTGAGTATGATACTGTTTGTATAATTGTGTAATATGATTTTGAACTGTTTAATGAAGAAAAATACAAATCCTTTTTATTTGAACTAAATCCAGGACCCGCCCCTGAGCCAGTTGGGTCAGAGACCATGGGACAGCCCCTCTCTGCTATCCGAATAAAAGCCAACTATGAGAAATTACCATTAAACCATGTTTTTCTCCATTAGGAGGAGAACGAAGGTTGAGTGCCATTGCTGAATCTTTAACCATACCACGTGGTTAAACTCTTATACTAATAATAACAAGTTTTGATATTGACTACTAGTCTGCAGCTAGGAATTCGGTATCATTGAACGCGAAGAAAGACAACCGCCGAAACAAGCATTCTACACATTCTAAAGCATTCTAAACAAGCATTCTACAACGAATGTCACTCTGAACAATCCACAATAACTACGACAGAAGGGACTCCAACAAAACGAACTTCTCTCCAACGATCAAGACGACACACAATGAGCGTAAAAATATATATATTGATTGCAATTGTTCCCGAATGAGTGAGCGTTCATGTGTAAAGGATTAGCATGTCAATTGTTATAATTATGAACTCTGTATTGACTTCTTGGTCGAACGCCAATTTTTCCTTTGTCTAACAGCCGCCATGCCGGTTCAGCCCACTAGGGCATATTTCTCCTATCATTTTAACTATTTTAAGTTTGTGTGTTTGTTTATGCATTTCTGTGAATTAATTAGTTAGTAATAAATAAATGATTTAAGACAATTGATGTATGGATGACTCATAGTGAAGACTGGGTTCGTGCAGATAATCAACAATTTACGACGTTTGGAATGAGACTAACGTGAGGTAAAGTAAATAAATCATTAATTAGAGGACTATTGATCAGATATGAAAATATCTGAAAGGTTATATTGGGAAATTATAACTTTGTAATCTAATAACTTTTCCTGGTGCCCTCGAATTCATAGTTAATTAGTTACGTTATTACTCAAGTGATCGCGTAATCCCTAATTACAGGAATCTTTGATAAAAACTATAAGTCTTCAATTTAACGATAGCAAAGACACGACACATTCAAGTCTGTTCCTCTCTCCTGAATTTTTTTACCTTTGAACCTTTTCTCTTAAATGGATTCTCCAGTACTTTTTAGCCAGTAGTTTTGAAAGAAGATTTCACAAGCCAAAAGTTTGACTAAAACTGGATACTATATCACATATGTGCAGATTTGTGCACCACATTCTCTCTCTGCTCTGGGTGCATCTTGTTAGCTGACATTCTTATGGCGAGCGGGTGATGCTTATTGGTTAAGCTCGAATTGCTAGGGGGCTGGCCCACATGGGGAAAATGTATGGAAAAGGGTGCAGAACAGCTTCTAGAAAAATAGTTGATTTGAAACTAGGGATTTCGTGGTGAATTAAGGTAAGACGCATGTTTGAACTGCACAGTGAGCTGCACTTCAGCCCAAGTGGGAGGTTTAAAAAAGACTTAGTAGTTGCCAAAGTTCCAGAGCATGTCTTTAAGCATGGACTGTAATGGAGGATTTCTTCTAGAGACTCTACCACACTTTTCTGTGCGACATCCTCAATGTCTCAGGTCATTGAGGCGTTTTCTTTACTTTTTATTTGTGGCTCCCGAAATGGCTCACTGAATAAATCAACACCTCCAATTATACTATTCACTATATGTGACAATAACAGTAATTGAGTTGGCAAGACAACATAGCCTACAGATCTACATAGCAAGAGAACCATTGTTTAAACTAAACTTGTACAAAGCATTTTCATTCAAAATAAGGAGGAAATGCTTAAAGCACCGTTTAATTAATGTATTTAATTGTCCACGTGGGCCAGCCCCCTAGCAATTTGAGTTTAACCAATAAGGATCAGCCTTGGTTATATATATATATATATATTGTCAAAATGTGAGGCACGGCATGTTTCTTTATACTTCACATATCTAAAGACACCTTTCATATGTCACTCTAATCCATGTGTCAAACTCATTCCACGGAAGGAGGGACGATTGCCTGCGGGTTTTTGTCCACCCTTGTACTTGATTCATTAAGGTCACTATCTAGTAAGGAACTCCCCTCACCTGGTTGTCTAGGTCTTAATTGAAGGGAAAACCAAAAATGTACATAGGCTTTCTAGGGCAGACATGCACTTTTGGCACCGATAGATTTCTAAGCAGTAGCCGACCAGCAGAGCTTGTGACTTCACGCTCCAGACCGGACACTGGGGACCTGGTGAAGACCTGCAGGGTTTAAATACTGGTCTACTGCTGTGATATATGGATATATATATATATAAGGCTGACCTGGGATCAGTCTAATGTAGAGGAAGTCACCATCACATAAACTGTGTGTGCGTCACAGGAGGTTGGTGGCAACTTAATTGGGGAGGAAGGTCTTGTGGTAATGGCTGGAGCGGAATAGTTTCTATGTTTGATGCCATTCCATTCGCTCCGTTCCAGGAATTATTATGAGCCGTCCACCCCTCAGCAGCCTCCACTGATGTGTGTGTGACTCCAGATCAAAGTGTAATCCAGAGGAAGTCAGACACTGGCCTCTGGGGAGAACATGAAACCCATGAACCCTCCACGGAGGGAGAGCAACCAGCCAGCTAGTGTAAGTGATTTCTCCGGTACACTCCTTCTTTAGCTAGGACCCTTTCATCCAGACTGATGGTAAAGACACTGGCTGCATCCCAAATGGCATCCTAATGCCTATAAAATGGTCTTCTTTTGAACTGGGCCCATTAGGGATCCGTCCAAGTAGTGCAACCTCCGTGGAATGAGTTTGACACTCCTGCTCTAATCAATGCTCTGGACAAGTCCCTGTTTATGCGATCTTGATAGCATGGTTGTTTCTGTGAAGGTGAAGCATGGTTGTTTCTGTGAAGGTTATGAGTCAAGCAGCTCGTTGTAGAAAAGGGGTAGATGACTTGTTTTTAAAGAAATCTATATAAACTCAGCAAAAAAAATCGTCCCTTTTCAGAACCCTGTATTTCAAAGATAATTCGTAAAATTCCAAATAACTTCATAGATGTTCATTGTAAAGGGTTTAAACACTGTTTCCCATGCTTGTTCAATGAACCATAAACAATTAATGAACATGCACCTGTGGAACGGTCGTTAAGACACGAACAGCTTACAGATGGTAGGCAATTGAGGTCACAGTTATGAAAACTTAGGACACTAAAGGGGCATTTCTACTGACTCTGAAAAACACAAAAAGAAAGATGCCCAGGGTCCCTGCTCATCTGTGTGAATGTGCCTTAGGCATGCTGCAAGGAGGCATGAGGACTGCAGATGTGGCCAGGGAAATAAATTGTAATGTCCGTACTGTGAGACGCCTAAGACAGCACTACAGGGAGACAGGACGGACAGCTGATCGTACAGGATCGGTACATCCGAACATCACAACTACGGGACAGGTACAGGATGGCAACAACAACTGCCTGAGTTACACCAGGAATGCACAATCCCTCCATCAGTGTTCAGACTGTTCACAATAGGCTGAGAGAGGCGGTGGAGGATCCGATTTGGAGGTGGAGGGTCCGTCATGGTCTGGGGCGGTGTGTCACAGCAACATCGGACTGAGCTTGTTGTCATTGCAGGCAAACTCAACACTGTGCGTTACAGGGAAGACATCCTCCTCCCTCATGTGGTACCCTTCCTGCAGGCTCATCCTGACATGACCCTCCAGCATGACAATGCCACCAGACATACTGCTCGTTCTGTGCGTGATTTCCTGCAAGACAGGAATGTCAGTGTTCTGCCATGGCCAGCGAAGAGCCAGGATCTCAATCCCATTGAGCACGTCTGGGACCTCTTGGATCGGAGGGTGAGGGCTAAGGCCATTCCCCTCAGAAATGTCTGGGAACTTGCTGGTGCCTTGGTGGAAGAGTGGGGTAACAGCTCACAGCAAGAACTGTCAAATCTGGTGCAGTCCATGAGGAGGAGATGCACTGCGGTACATAATGCAGCTGGTGGCCACACCAGATACTGACTGTTACTTTTGATTCAGTTTATGTCTCAGTTGTTGAATCTTATGTTCATACAAATATTTAAACATGTTAAGTTTGCTGAAAATAAACGCAGTTAACAGTGAGAGGACGTTTCTTTTTTTGCTAAGTTTATATATACTGCAAGTGTGTCCACTGGCACTAATAATTGTGTTAATTGACTGACAAAATGGGAAAATATCATTATGAATATTGAAAAAGGGTCACCAGAATCTTGGCGTGGAATTGTGGTTTCTATATGTTTGATGTGTTTAATACAGTTCCATTTATTCCATTCCAACCGTTGCAATCAGCCCATCCTCCTATAGCTCCTCTCACCAGTCTGCTCTGGAATATAGATAGTATCCCAGATGGAATATGAAGCAACAGTCCAGTCATTCACTTGATCATCTACTCGGAGTAGAATCCATCTTCAAGTTAATCCTTTGTCCATTTCCCAGTTAAGTATGTAGTTCTTACACTTTGACCTAAACTCCTCTCACCACTGTACATGCCATGGACCCGGGACCGTCGTTGGAGGTTCTTGACTGTGAAACGTTGTTGGAGGTTCCGGACTGTGAACCGTCGCTGGAAGCTCTGGACTGGGGACCGTCGCCGGAAGCTCTGGACTGGGGACCGTCGCCGGAAGCTCTGGACTGGGGACCGTCGCCGGAAGCTCTGGACTGGGGACCGTCGCCGGAAGCTCTGGACTGGGGAAGTGCACTGGAGGCATGATGCGTGGGGCCGGCACAGGTGGCACCGGACTGGTGACACGCACCTCAGGGCGAGTGCGAGGAGCAGGCACAGGACGCACCGGACTGGGAAGGCGCACTGAAGGGAGAGTGCGAGGAGCAGTCACAGGATGTACCGGACTGGGGAAATGCACTTCAGGGAGAGTGCGAGGAGCAGGCACAGGACGTACCGGACTGTGGACACGCACTTCAGGGAGAGTGCGAGGAGGAGACACATGACGTACCGGACTGGAGAGGCGCACTTGAGGCCAGAAGCGTGGAACCTCTGGTCGGATGTTGAGCAGAACACATTTGCACAACATCTCTCTCACTCCCAACTTCGCCATTGCCTCCCTGACAGTCTCTGGCTCCTCCCTCTGCTCAGCCGCCAGCTCCATGTCCCCCCCCCCCCCCCAAAAAAATGTGGGGTTGTCCTTGGGCTTTCTGTAGCCACGAACCCTGTCTTTGTCGCTGTCCTCCATTATCTCCGTCCGTCTGTTGCCAAGGAAGGGTTTCCATCTCCCCATCACTTCTTCCCATGTCCAGAAATCCTTCCCTCTTTGGGCACGCTGCTTGGTCCTGGTTTGATGGGATATTCTGTCACTTTTGCTGGAATAATTATCGGACCAAACTTATGGTCTCCACATAATATTAGAAAGTGAAACTTAGCTAAACTAACAACGAACCGTGATTACAGAGGTGCTACATGCACTAACTCAAAACAATATCCCATCAAACACAGGTGGAAAAAATTATACTTAAATATGATCCCCAATTAGAGACAACAATAGCTAGCTGCCTCTAATTGGGAATCATACCAAACACCAACATAGAAAAACTAAACTAGAACCCCACATAGAAAATAATAACTAGAATACCCCCCAGTCACGCCCTGACCTACTATACCATAGAAAAACAAAGGCTCTCTATGGTCAGGGCGTGACATGAACAATAAGCCTTTAGAGCTCAATAGTGATGATTGTTTCAGTTCTGTTTTTTTTCTTGCATGAATCATTTCCTGGAGCTCAGTAGACAGGCTGCCAGAGTAGTTTGTGCTGACGAGTATTCCCTGTCAGAGAGATTAAAGTAGATGTCACACGTCAAAATTTGATGGATGACCCTATGTGAACCTATGTGACCGCTATGTGAACCTAAGGGGCTGCCTGTCAGGACATCCTGATGGTTAGGTGGGGGTCTTTGGGTAAGGGTCCAGTTGTCAGGTCAACCGGTAATGATTTATGACCCAAGCCTGATTTATGACCCTATGTAATGATTTATGACCCTATGTCCTGTTTTAGCAGGCATGCCCATATTTGGGCTTCCGGTCAGGACATCCTGGCCTGGGGTGGGGGTCTTTGGGGTAAGTGTCAAGCTGTCAATGTCGTAAATCAAAAAAAAAGATCATGATTTATGACCCTATGTAGTGATTGATGCCCCAATGGTTTGTAGAATGGGGGCATGCCCATATTTGGGCTTCCGGTCAGGACATCCTGATGGTTAGGGGTGCTTTTTGGATAAGTAAGTGACCAGGTGTCATGTCAAACTGTTCCTGGATGTCTAGTGTTGGGGGTTGTTAATGAACATTTCAAAGAGGCTGGCTTTGCAGAAGCCTTATAAAGCCCCAGAACAATTCCTGTTTAAGACTGTACAAGATCTTAAGAATAACCATGGAATTTGGGATCGGTGACAAAGCAGTGATGACTGTAACAACTGAAGCGGGTCCTCGGTTGGTCCATAGAGCACGGGCCAAGTATCAACCCGCAATATATGATGCTCCAAAAAAACGTTTTTTAAATGTTTATAGAACCCAAATACCTCCATCAAATGCGCTGAAAGATCAAGTGTTGATGTCTAATGGACAGCTGTGGGGGTATCGGTTTGATTACGTGGCCTGTAGAGTGACCCTCTATACGGTAGCTGAAGGAGAAGAATATACAGACCAGACTGTAGGCTTGGAATATGGTGTTGAAGACTGGTCGGTTTTTCGCAAGGTTGTGTGTCCTGAACTGCGCCTTATCACCAAGGGGTATAGTGTGTTCACGGGCCACGAGACCCGTTGGGAAGGTACCCCTGACTCCTCAGGACGAATATTTCACAGGGTGAAAATACAAAGACAGAATGGACGTCCCTGCGGCTGCGTGGAGTTCTATATCGGCACCCAGGAAATCCGAAACCAAAACCTCAGGGAGGGGGGCCATACTGGGGATACCCGACTGCGTCTGCTTATTCCTTTTAAAAGTTGGGATGTAATGGAATTGAAAATGTTGCAGGCGTTGGATGATCTCTTTGTACAGAGCCAACAGCGGCAGAGCCTTGTTCATTTAAAGAAGTGCATAATATATACGAATCGTAAAGATTACGATGCAAAAGAGCCTCCAGAAGATACAGCGTCAGAAGAAAACTAAGTAAGCGGATGCTTTAACCACGCCCCCCCAGATACCCAATGGCCTTGTTCTACAATAAAAAGAAAAAAGCAGCCAGTTCTTCATTTCAGCATACACCATGGATCTCCAGACCATCTACGTGGACGCATCTACGTCATGGGGCCCCGAAACTAAGGACTCAATGCCTCACAGCCCTACACTCTACTCACCCCTGGCAAGACCCTCGACACCCCCTACATGTACCCAGCCTGAGGATGTGTTTGATGGGGTGGTCAGTACTATTTTTGTGGATACCATCAAGGCCTCTGTAGCTACACTTTTAGACTTGGTGATTGGCGACTATATAAGAGAAAAATGCATCGGCTGTGAGATCAATCACCCCAGCCAGCGTCGTCATCCTTGCCTATACGACCCTCCGAGATACTACTTTTTCAATCATTTTGAGGAGCTGGTGAAAAGACTGTGGTCCCGCAGGTTTATACCCTCGCTGGTCAGCGCCCTGGAGGCTATGGGTCTTGTGCCGTCTAACCCTAGAGTTTACGGGGTAACCGAGGCCTTCCTACATGAACTGAAGGAGGCAATTTTCATCCACGAGAAACTCAAAGAAATCCGACACACCCTGGTGGCCGACAACAAATACCGGGAAGCTGTGGTTGCTGATGTGGTGCTTTTCTGGCTCAATAAATCCCAAGAGACCGAGTAACATTTTGTTATTTAGACGTAAAAGCTATGGGTAACTATGTGTCTACGATGTTGGAGCGAATAAATACATTTTTTCTTTTGAGAGACCTTACAAATGTTATGCAACAGATTATTGAAAATAAAGTGAATAATGTATCGTTCTACACGACACACAATACCTGGGCTAATGTAGAGCGTTTGCTGAAAATGGAACAAATCATGAATCATGTACGACATACGGGTGGGAGTTTGCAATGGACACAAATGGTATCAAGAATTGTTGATGAGTCTGAAGAGCTAGAAGTAACTTTGGCTAAGATTTTGCATTATTTGTTTGAACCCCCATTTAATGTGAACGTGTATCATATTTGTTGTTTATATACTTATATATCCGACGTGTGTGTTTTAAAAATTCAGCGACACAAACCTGTAAATCTAAACCATATATACAGGGTGTTGCATGATGTGATTGTTGAGAAAACTGGGACTTGTATCTTGCAACAAATCCTGAATTGGTTGTATACGTAATACTTGGTGTTAAAAAAATAAAAATTCTCAAACTGAAATGTTGTCATTATTTGAAAGTGGCTCATTAACGTTATTGTCCCTCAGAGAGGCAAGAAGGATGGCTGAACAGCTGTTGAAAAACATTTATTATAATCCCGCTAACCCCGGGTCTTATGGTGGTAAAGAGCGTTTACAGAGAGCAATAGCCGAAGAAACAGGTAGCCTGTTAAGCGATGCTAAAGTGAGTGAGTGGTTATCAGAGCAGGATGCCTATACTCTCCATAAATCTGTAAGAAAACAATTTCCAAGAAATAGAGTTTTTTCTACGCATCCCTTATCCCAATTTCAGGCGGATCTATGCGACATGCAGGCCCTTGCCGATAAAAATGATGGAAATCGCTACATGCTAACGGTTATAGATATTTTCTCTAAAGTAGCCTTTGTAAGGGTTTTAAAAAATAAGAGCGGGGCCGAGGTAACCCGGGCCTTTGACTCGATCTTGAAGGCAGGAGGAGCACCCAATAAAGTGCAGACTGATGGCGGAAAAGAATTCTTCAATAAAACATTTCAGAAGCTGATGAATAAGTATAAAATAATACATTTTGCTACAGGCTCTGATTTGAAAGCTTCGGTTGTGGAACGCTTTAATAGGACTTTGAAAGAGCGGATGTGGCGATATTTTACAGCTCACAACACCCACAGATATACAGACATAGTTCAGGATTTAGTAAACGGGTACAACCACAGCTTCCATAAGAGTATACGTATGAAGCCCTCTGACGTCTCTTCGGAAAACTCTTTTCAAGTCTTTAAAAATATGTATGGTTTGTTCCCACTTCGCCGTAAGAAAAAAATGACTTTTAAATTCCTAGTGGGTGACTTGGTTCGTATATCAAAGTTGAGGGGTGTTTTCGACAAAAAATACGAACAAGGCTTTAGCTCGGAGTTGTTTACCGTTACCGAATGTCTGCCACGCATTCCCCCGGTCTACAAATTAAAAGATTATGACGGGGATCTTATAGAGGGATCTTTTTATGAGAAGGAATTACAGAAGGTCCAGTTGGGTAAAGACAAAGTCTTTCACGTGGAGGAGATTCTAGATCAGAAGAGAGAAAAGGGTAAAAAATGGTTGCTGGTCCGCTGGAAAAACTGGCCTCAAAAGTTCAACAGTTGGGTATTGGAGCATGATGTGGTGGAGGCAACGGGGATTAATTTAAACCCCTAGTCATGATAACTAGCGCATCAGTCGCGTGTACACAGTTGGGCATCATGGAACACAGCGGCTTCTACCTGACTCTCCCCAGTAATGCGTCGGCACAGATATATCGTAATAATCAGAGTTCGAAGTATACAACCAATTTTCCAAAGCCTATAGAGTTATCAGAGGCTTGGGAAGTAGGTCTCAGCGAGATTACATACCCCCATAGTTGGTATAATATCAAAGCTAAGGACCGTGATTTTTATTGCAAAAGGTTATCGGAACCTGCAAAACTTATTAAGCTTAAAAAAGGTTTCTATAGAACCGTCGACAGGATCGTCTCAGAGTTGAATGAACACCTAACCCTGAACAAGATGGAAATATTCCTATTCTACAATCCAATCCATAAAAGGATACAAATCTCAGGGCCTGCTAACGGAGGTATAAAGACCAGCGGTAATTTATCCTACATGTTGGGGATGGGTCCCAATAAATGGACGTATGTGAACGATAAATTATTCCCATTCCCTGCGGATATACATGCAGGATTTTACAACATATTTGTGTATACCGACATCATAACCTATCAAAGGGTCGGAGACAGCTGTGTGCCCCTCCTGCGAACAGTTCATATAGACGGAAAGGATGGGGACATCGTCACTGTCAATTATGACAAGCCGCACTACGTACATGTCAGCAAGAACTATATTGAAAACATTCTGGTTGAGCTTAAAACGGATCAGAACGAAAACATTGAATTTACTTATGGTAAAACGATTGTAAAACTCCACTTTAGACCCACCAAAACCTCTCTACATATATAATATCTGTATTATATTTATAAACATAATACAAATAAAAGAGTTATGGAGCACCATCAGCTCGACCCTAACCGTTATGTTTCATACTATGTGGATCAAGTTGGTAATGGACTACCAGGATATCATGGAGCACCGACAATGTATGGTGCGGGGATAGGCGGTATATTCCGTAACCTCTTCAGGATGGTTTTACCGTTTATGAAGAGGGGCTTCAGCATAGCCAAACCACATTTAAAATCCGCGGCTAAAAATATAGTAAGTGAGGTTGTAGCCAATGCTATGACCCGAAGGGCGTCACCAGATGTGGAGCATCAAGAAGGCTCGGGGCTTATGATATTGTCTCGAAGACCAAAAAAGAGACCCCCAGGTTTAAGACGCAGGCCGGCACCTAAAAAGCGGCGGTTAACTGTTAAAAGAACCTCAGTAAGTCAAAGACGTGGTAAAGTGAGGAGGTCTGAACCAAAACAGGCTAAAAGAATACTAGGAAGTATTTTCTAAAAGAATAAGTGACATGGCTCTTTTACATCGAATGTCCTCTGAAGCTATAAAGACAGAACTCGATCTTTTCACGGCCCCTTTAACGCAGCATTCAATAGATAGATCCAGTTATGTGGAGATAGCCCCTCTCTCTGCTATTACCGATAACGGGCCTATCGAATTTTTCATACCAGGCCACGGTGACAACTATCTGGACCTCAACAACACCTTGGTGCATTTACGTCTAAAAGTGACCAAAAGAGATGGGTCTAATATTGCAGGCGATGCCAAAGTGAGTCTCATTAATTACCCCTTGGCCACCATTTTCTCCCAAGTTGATGTGACTTTGGGTGAACGCCTAATCAGTCAAAGCAGCGCCACATACCCATATAGAGCCATCATGGAGTGTTTACTAAACTACTCCGAAGACACTCTCAAAACACAATTTAGCGCCGGGCTGTTTAGCAAGGATACTGCAGGAGCCTCTATGGAATCGACAGACCCTTCCACCGGTGCAAACAAAGGACTAGCGGCACGAGCTCGCTACTGCGCCGAATCTCGAGAGTTTCATTTGCTAGGCCCTATACACTCTGACATTTTCTTTCAAGAACGGTTACTCTTAAATTCGGTTGATTTAAGATTAAAATTAACCAGGGCCAAGGATGATTTTTGCCTGATGTCTCCCCAAGACGGGGATTTTAGTTTGAAAGTGTTGGGGGCCACCCTTTTTATTAAAAAAGTGTCTGTATCTCCGGCCGTACGCCTGGGTCACTCACATGCTTTGATGAAAGGAAATGCCCTTTACCCTCTCCAAAGAATTACCATGAAAACCTTTAGCATACCTGTGGGCAGTAGAATCTGCAGTCAAGAAAACCTATTTCTAGGCCCTTTACCTAGATATGTGGTTATAGGTCTGGTTGATCACGCCTCTAATACGGGGAGTTTAGATAAAAACCCCTTTAATTTTCAACACTTCAATGCAGAGTATGTAGCTCTCTGTCAGGACGGACGTCAGGTTCCTGCTAAGGCTTTCCAACCCCAATTTAACAACAACATATCTGTGCGAGAATTTTACAATCTATTCCTGGCTACAGGGAGGCATCTAAAAGATCTCTCTTTACCTATTGACAGAAATGATTTTGCAGAGGGTTACACGTTGTATGCTTTCAATTTATCCCCTGATGATGACACCTCAGGAAATCTGTCTGTGGTGTCCCAAGGTAACCTCAGGCTGGAAATGCGTTTCCGTACACCTTTAGCCTGTACAGTTAGCATGATTGTTTACGCATGCTCTGATTCAATCTTGGAAGTGAATGCCCGAAGACAGGTCTTAGTGGATTATTATTAAGGACCTTTGAGCAAAGACATGAATACCCAAGAGTTGGAAGGGCTCATGAGCCGCTTGATTGGAAAACAATTTTGTGGAGTGATGGCTTGTGATGAATTACCTATTGAGATATGGCCTGAGAGGCCTGCAATGTTTATTGTCAATACCCATCCTAAACACATGCCTGGTGAACATTGGCTAGCTATGACATTAGAACAGGAAGGTGGAAGAAAAATCTCAACTTTTTTTGATTCCTATGGCTTTCCCCCCGGTTTTTCACATTTCCCTAAATCTATTAAAGATTTTTTGACCCTAAACGGTTCAAAGATCTACTACAGCATCAAACAAGTGCAAGATAACCTTTCCACTACATGCGGTCACCACTGTGTATTTTACCTGTGCCAAAGAGCCCGGGGAGTTTCTTTTGAAGATGTTATGTTTCTTTATAAGGATGATTTAAGAAGTAATGATAACTTTGTATCTTGTTTTGTTAGAAAATATCAAAAGTGTTCAAATGTGTGTCGTTTAAGAACGCGTAATCAAGGCGTATGCTCACGTCATATGTTTCAAGAATGCCACAAATGTTAAATTGCTTATTTTTCAAATAAAACATTTTATTGAATTTAATCATAGTCATTCAAAAGTCATTTTCAAAAGTCTAACCACGCCGAGAGATCGGGATTAGGAAAAGGTCCTGAGACGTTCATGGGAGTAAATGAGTTAGCATCATCGCTTTCATAGGGGGACGGTGTCGGTGGGGCATCTTTAGGGGTGCTGTATCTCGTTGAAGGCTTTTGTTTTAAAGCTTGAATCTGTTGACGAAGCTTATGGTTGGGTACACCGGAGAGGGGAATGTTCAGGATTGCCAGGGCCTTAAGAAACTGACGCGAGCCGGGAGGCCTTCGGTCATCAGCAACCTTGTGGGCAGCCGTGGTACTTTTAAGTAAGTCCACCATATGGGACCCCCTAACAACAGCGCCCTGAAGTATAAACTCTCCAGAATCGTTCCAAGCAGCTAACCCCTTTGAGTCTTTTATCTTGTTCATAATGTATTTAACATTCTTCCTGTTACGTAAAGGCACATGTGTCAGTAGGTCATGCATAACTTTATCTTCAAAAGGCATTTGAGCTTCACCAGACATAGGATCTTCACTAGGTAAGATCGCCGGTACAGGCCTTACCGGGGCCTGGCTATCGTTAGGTTCGACATCTGTTAAAGGGTCCGGTAGGGAAAGTGTTAAATGGTTGGTCTCTCTCTCCCCTTGCTTTACCAGAGTCAAATATCTTTGCATTAGGTTTGTGTATTTTTGGATCTTATCATAGGGGTTCAATCCTTTTCGGTTCAAAACATCCTTCATGGCCGTATCCAAATCATTTTCAGCTGTTTGTCTGATATTTTCAGGACCCTGCATTTGATTTTTAAGTCTATCCAACTCTTGTTGTGGCACCAAGTACATTTTAGTGGCCATCACACCGCGTGTTCAACCCCCACGTCTGGCCGCAATAAGGCTGGTGATGAAGGGCACGGCTATACTGAGTAAAGGTAGAAGAAAACCCCCAGACTGTTGTATACTATGTCTTTTCTTTTGAAGACTGGCCCTTTTATTGGCAAAGAGTTTGATCGCGGTCTTTTGTCTCTTTAATTTTTTCAATTGGTTCAGGGTGAGTGGAATGCGTCCTTTGAGAAGATTCAAAGCAATCTCACATAAGGCTAATATGAGATCTGAAGAACAACTACCCAAGATGGCCTTCCGTCCTTTAGCTGTAGACCCAACTAGCCTTGTCAAGAGGGGCAGGTTTCTTTTTAAACGCAGAGACATAGCGTTTACTTTTTAGGAAGGTATGCAGCAGGCCGCTCCCACGGAAACAGCCCTGTACGTAGCCTAAGGTGTTCTGGAGTATTTGCTTTTAAATCCACGATTAAATAAGAAAATGGCTCTTTGGTAGCGTCCTCATAGCTCTCCATAAAGTATGATTTCCGTCCAGGGTACATCTGCTGAGCTAGAGTGCTAATTTGCAGTTTGTCTCTAGGATTTTTAAACAATACCATGTAGTTGGCATTCAAGCTAATGGTCCGACTATTTTTACCTTGGTGAAACACATTCTGGACCAAGTAAAGCACGGACAGGTTTCTATGATGAGTATATTGGGTAAAAGCTCGTGCAATTTCGGGGTGTTCGCTACCAGCAAATAGCATATCGTCCAAAACCAGCAGATTATATTTATGTGGGGGGAGAAGTTCATCATCAGACAGAGATTCGGGTATTCCTTCAACAAACTTGATTTTTATTGTCTTCAATAATTCATCATACAGAGGTTGGTAACATGAATAACACCATACAATATTGTCAGGCTTTTGAGATAACACATGTTCAGAATTCTCTAAAATACTTTTTACAAAAAAAGTTTTACCACTGTTTGATGGGCCTGCAATTAAGGCCGAAAAGGGCAGTTTTAAACGGGGGTCAAAATCCTCGACAGCCGTCATTATATCTTAAGCTTTAAGACACACTGGGGCTTGTAGCATAAGTCAGTAGCCAAAGGGCAATGTGGTACCGTCAGGCAATAGCCGTCTCTTGTCATAGACTACCCTGAATCTTTTAGTGAGTGGGGCGTTTCTTAGATGGAACCCCTTTTTATCCCTCACTATTTTGTTGTAGGAGGTCAAAATCTCCAAGTCACTATTCTTGTCATTTACGAACCCGTCGACCAAGCGCGTGATTGATTCCAAGTTTACACGCGGGGCATTTTCGTAGTTTTGAGTCACGCCTTTGGCTTTCAACACCACGTGATTGTCTTTAGTCCTAAAAGCATAGCTTTTGGGCCCACATGAGGACCATTCTGTGATATGGTCACCCTCGGCGAGTTCACTAGTTAAACCCCCAAGATAGTTGCTAAGTGGGGGGGTCCAATCCCCCGGCTTGCTTACATAGACCACAGAGTCTGTGTCGTGGTAAAGAACCCGCCGCTGAAGCTGTTCCATGAGGGTGTACAGTTCAAGTCGGGCATAGGCTGTGGTAAATGCTGCAAGAAACACATTTACATTACCTGGGGGTAGAACCCACTTTGGGTTGCGCCGCCATTGCACCAAGGCAATGTCTTGACTCAAGAATGAAAAATGTGAAATTTCGTATTGGTCCGAAAAAACAAATTCCAAAAATTCTTCCGGGTCTTTAATGATCGAAGTTGTTAGCATATTGCTTCTCTGCGCTAACTTCCCCCAAAGGGAGTTCAAGTACAATTTCGAAACATTTCTTTTGGTTTTGTTGACCTGTATTCTGTCAGGGTCAAGAAGTATGCCTTCTCTGTCATGGTAGTCTTGAATGTACTTCTCTTTACTTTCTTGATCTGTGACCGATGCTGGATAGCCTGAAGCCATCTGCTTGCATCTCAAGAAGGTCTTGATGTACTCTTTAAAAAGTGTGTCTGATTTCCTGGAAAAGTTCCACACTTCAAAGATTTTGGCCACACGATACCCCTTCTCCAAAGCCTTAGAGAATTCAGCGGTGACCCAGACACCTGTCAGGGCTCTTTCTTGATCTGAGTGATCACATGGGTTTTCCTGGTTGTTGTTTTCACAGCATGTGCGACAAAGGGGAAAGAAAAGTTTTCCTTTAGACCCCTTGTAAGGCAGCACAGGTATAAACAGACCCCTAGGAGGGTAGACAGTCGCTTTGATTAAACCAAAATAATTTTGGGGTTCGTCAAAGTCGCTGTGAATAATTTCAGGATGCCCTATAGGATAGCATGAGGAACTCATTACATGAGGATATAGGGATGTAAAATCTACATAGCCTATTGTCTCGTCGGGTTGAGCTACATAACGCAATGTCAAAGCATTGGTCCTGCCTCCAAACAAGGCCTGTCTCGGTTCCAGGGGCTCTGGAGGGTCATATTGGGTAAGGAAGGCCTGAACATGAGGATCCGCCTTTTTCAGGGCTGTCCATTCGTGTTCCCACAAAACCACAACTTTTAACCCGTATGTAGCCTTTAAAGAATTCAGTTTGTCTTGAAACTCTTGGTACATTTCCCCAAAAGTCTTTTGGGTTAGGACACACATGGCCTGGGGGACAAAGCATAATTTACAACCGTGGAAGAAACAACCGTTGTACTCATACACTGTCTCAACACCGTCAATCTGTGTGTATCCATCTACATGGTAAGGCCCAAAAGCCTTCTCCCCCCGATTCAAAGCATGTTGGATAAAAACATTTTTATCCTGGGCTAGGTACTCCAACCATTGAATGGAGCCACTAGAGTAGGCCTTGAATTGTCGTCGGTAGTTGTCTGGCGATGGGATCGCTATAGATGCTGGAGTTAGATAGTGTGTACGATAGGTTTTCATGCACGCGGATGCAATAGTTGTACAGCTCCAGGGGTCAATGCCTGCATCTTTGATTACCTCTTCTCTGAATCTGAGGCATCCTTCACGTAGTATAACCACGTCATTGTCACAGTATGATTCCATCTCTTTATGAAAATCAAAAGTTCCATGTCTTACTGTCTCGTACCACGTCATGAATTTCTCACGCTCTTTGGTAGACATTTGATCACAACCGTACATTTCGGGGGCTGGATAAGCTCCTATATAATGTAGATTCTCCTCAGATGTGAAGAAGTGGGGGAAATAGCCTTTGACCGAGTTTTCAAAACCCAAGGCCTCTGGCATTTGAGCCAATCTCATGGGTAAGAAGCTTAAGCTGTCAATGTATCTCTGTTTGAAGGCGTGGTCAACAAAACATAAGATTTTACTCCCTTGAGCAATGACACTGGGCGCCACGCCTTGCTGTATCAAAGGGTTCAGAAGCAGATAGGAGTCATAGGCTCGCGCATTGTGAGCTATAAACGTGAAGTTTCTGTACTGGGCCTTTCTAAAATGTTTTAGAAAGAGTCGGGCGCAATCGGGCCCCTCGGCCGACCACTTTTCACCGGTGAAAGTCATGGTAGATACAAAAATAGGCAAGTGAACCCCTGATTGCTGATTTGTCTCAAAATCATAAAAAACATATTTCTCTGTATGTTCATCTTCAGCCAAGGGCTGAATGTAACACTCATGTGTTACTTCTTGAACAACTTCTGCGTCTCTGCTTTTCAAGGGCCCTTTACAGATTGGGCAATGTATGATTCCACAAACATGGGGTTTAGGGCTGTCTATTTTAAGGTTGTAATTGCAATGACATTTTGGACATTTCTTGTTAATGTCACAAATGCTTACAGATTTACAGGCCTTGGGGTGCCATGTTTCAGTTTTGTGTTTTTCGTAACAGTAGGCCGAACGACATGTGCGGTGACAATCCTCACAGGGTGTCAAGTTTAGCGGTTGCATAGGGCAATGTTTATCCAGACATACTGAACAGTTATAACGGCACGAGTGCCCCCCCTTGCGGGTGTAGCCGGTATGACAGGCTGGACAGACATATGGGACGCCTAAAAATGCTGTGATGTTAGTTACGGCATAGTAATGCTCATTTTGCACATAAAAGTACATAGTCTTAGGGTGTGGCTCTTGTATATTTTGGAACTTCAAGAGAGCGTCATTAGCCCTGCTGTGGTACAAAACCACAATCTTGATATTCAGAAAGTTTTCAAATTTGCCTATGTCTGAGAAAGCCACAGCCTCCTGTATACCTAAACCCACAGCCTTTTGTAGCTCTTGAGCTTTCTGTAACGCTTCGCGCTCTGTACATCCTGGGCTGAGTAAGTGGGCCAAACCTATGGCAAAGCATAGCTTATTACCATGATTGTGAACGATTATGAGGTAGGCCTTTTTATTGCTTATGATTTCGGACTGCATCAGGCTATCGAGTTTACGTCTCTGCCCGCCGCCCCCTTGTGGTGGCCGGACTAATTGTACTACAAGTTCGAGGGTCCTATCTGCTAGCACGTTTAAATTTGACTGAACAAGGCGTTCTAGCAGGTTAACAAATTGTTCAAGATCTGCTTCACCCCTATTTAAAATAAGCGACACACGGCTCTGCAGACTGTCTCCAAAAATTTCCAACTGTAAGGTATCCCTTGGTTGGCTATAAGCTCTAACTCTATCTACCAGTTCATTCAAAGTGTCCATAAGCATTACGTAAAACACAGCATATTCCCGAATCTGACCCCCCCATGCGAAATTGAAAAACTGTCGAACCTCAATATTGTGGAATTTATTTCGATACAAAACATGTTCACTGCGATCAAGACCATCCCCATCCTGATTTGCTAGACAATTGTCCAACTGTTCAAAAACATCGTATTGGGTTTCAGACTCTTCAGACATGGGTGTTAAAGGCTGGCTTAGAGGTGTAGGTGGTGCAGAATTAAACCTAGGGCTTTCGTTCTGTACATTGGGATCAAGACCTTCCCGCTCCAGATTTGATAGACATTTGTTCAGCTGTTCAAAAACATCGTATTGGGTTTCCTCTTCGAACAAGGGTGTTAAAGGATGGCTTAGAGGTGTAGGGGGTGCAGAATTAAACCTTGGGCTCTCGTTCATCTGGGTAATTAAAGATATGATTGATTCGGGTATCTGTGATAACCTGTTTTCATCTGCAGACCCTGACTCATTCATACGTGTAATAATTTCAATGAGTTCGGAGGGAATCTGGGATAATAGGTTTTCATCTATAGCCCCTATGTCAATTAGCCCAGAATCATTCATATGGTTAATTATATCTTGGAGCTCTGTAGGGATTTCCGCTAAGAGGGTTTCAATTGTCTCGCTTAGGTCTATAGGGGGCGCCATTTCTCTACTTAAGGATGTGTGTGCTTGTGTTTTTTTTTTTTACATATGTGTTTTTTAACGGAGGTATTTGCTTGTTTTAACCCTACTGTTGTTTAACATGCGGGGAAGCTCTCTACGCCAGAATGACACATCCTGATTGTATTGATGTTCGAATAGAATACCCATACGACGTTGAAGTAAAGCCTTTCGTGATTTTAAACCCTGTGTAAAAGCCTTGAAAAGCACGGCTTGGTCTATTTCACAAGAGGCTGTTGCCCCACCAGAATTGGCCGCTTCAATAAGGTTGGCCACTTCACAGAACATCAAATCGTCTACCTCAGAAATGTCATTTAAAACTTTGAAATCATCAGGCTTCGCTGTTCTGGTGACTGGGGTCTTTGGCGCCTCTTCGGGATCTAGATGTGTAGCTTCTTGGATGTCTTTATAAGCCGGCGAGGAGTCTGCATTAAAAAATAATACATACAGAAAAATAGGTTATTAACCCTAAAATATGTTTGATAAAAATGTAAAATACATTTCAGATATAAGCCTATATATTAACAATACATTAATTAAATACCTCGGCTTTTTTGAAGAGGGCTGTTCTGAAGAAGCTCTGAGAACTCGGGAACATGTCTTTGGGCAACCCTAATTATAGCATCTGCCTGGTCTGTAGCTTGTGAGCCTGAAAGTAAAAAAAAAAAAACACCATTAGTCCATGTTTAAACATATTCAGGCATAAAAATAAAATATATATATAAATGATAATTGATTCATACCTTGTCCTTGTAACGCTGTCTCGTGAATACCCGCCCAGTAGTATTGTTCGGGTGAAGCGGACCTGTGGATCTGGGCACTGATTGTCCGTTGGTGTTTAATAGGGGGCGCCCAACGGTCCTGGCTCAGGGGAGTTGACCTGCCGTTTAAAGTCTCTGTTTGCGGCTTGTGTGTAAATACATCCTGGGAGTAGGGCAAAATTGTCTCGTAGGCATATCCTTCACAGAAACCGTGTAGACTACCTATGGCATCCCTTCTCGGAGGTATTTCCGCTGTAAACACATAAAATAACTTTTAATATAAGATGCCGACACTTTTTGTTTTTAAGGTATAAATATTCTTACGGAATTCTTGAATCTTACTTACTACAATTCAGGGTCGGCGTTGGGATGTAAGCAATTTGTTCCGGAGACCCTACGGCCGGTTCGAGCTCATTTATATCTCGGAGAATCTGCGTGAAGGTTTGAGAATCTAAAAAAACATTAGATAATATTAAAGCTCTAATCATTTTAGCTAATATTGACATTTTATACGTTAAGAATCCGGGCCCTAAGGCCTGTTTAATATTTCTATAACATACAACGTTTTCAAACAATTCCCCAGAACAAACAAATCTAATATATAGCATATGTAAATATTTATTTCAAGAACTAACCTTCAGAAATATCCATGAGGAGGTTTTTCCCAGATTATCTTTTTTAACGGGGTCCGTCCGATAACTATTCCTGGGGGGAATGCTGTAGGGTAACTGCGCTAAAACGAGGCTAACAGGGGGGACCTGTTTTGCATAGCTTTTGTAGCCGTCTGACTCTAGTGGTGTCGTATTTTTTCGCGCTAAAACCGCCTCAAAGTTATCTTTGAAGCCTAAGACATGTGGTTCAAACACCTGCCATTTGGTTCAAACATAGGGTATTGGGGGGGTGTCTAAACATTAGGTATCTTTTTGATATTCTAAAATCTCCGGGGGCTAGCATCTAGATGCTGGGGTGGGGAGGTCTCGACATCGCTGGGCTGAATGACTTTTAGGCATCTGTTTTGCCAGATAGTGTAAACCTTGGTTTCAAACGACCCCCATGCATAGAGAGCCTTGAGCGCAGATGCAAGGGTATTTTTTTAACAAACACACCCGACCCTTTTTTCTCTGTTTTTGAAACACACACACACACGCGCGCACATTGCGCAAGTTTTTTTCTCAGGGACCGACTGCGCTAAGAGTGAACAAACGCGAGAGTTCCTGACATGGTAAGATTCTGCTTTTAAAACCATTTATTTCATTCAAAATATTTAGTACATACATTTTATAGCCTTACATTATTAAGGTATTTTACAATGCCGTTCTTACAGATCCAGGGATCTGATGCAACCACCCCCCATTGTCAGTGTCCAGTTGGTCATCAAAATGCCGGGATCTCTTGCCAGGCTCAGCAACACTTGGTAAGTTTTCACTCCAGGGGTAGATCCGACGTCTGGCCTTTTGGTCTTGACTCTGTCTCAAGGAAAGCCTCGCCCAGCGCTGTAACTGTTCACCATTTTGGAAGAGAATGTCCAGCTTATTCATAAGGGTTATGAAAATTGGATAATCCACCCATTTAAAACTAAACACAGGAATAAAAAAGTTTACATGTTTGCGTGCTCTGGAAGCTACAGGAGAATTGACAGACTTTGTAGCATTAGACTTATCATAAAGGTCACAGGCTAAAATTGTCACTTTGTTGTCAGGGCTATAGTCCATTGAAGCAATTCTTAGAGCCTTGAGATCACTGCGGCCGCAGACCTGTTCTTCCAAAGCATATCCTGGCACATTTGTACCACTCAGGACCTGTTCAATTTTACAAAGCGCCAGCCTGATGTTTAGCCATTCTCTCATCCCCAGAGCCGGGGGAAAACTCCCAGGTTTTGCCTGATAAAGGGGTTTGGGTCCACTGTCTGTGAATATCTTTACCGTAGAATCCTCCGGGTGGAATATGTAAGACATGTGGCCCTCACTCGTACCCAAAAATCCTTTAAAACATTCTGGAGCTTCACACAGAACTTTTTCAAGGCTTTGGTCACTGGGTTCATGACAAGCCGTGCATAACATCCCTAAAATTGGCATAGGTGTCATTTTTGTTTAATATTCAGGGGGGTTATCATGTACAGGCTTAAACAGGTATTGTTCAGCCGCTTTATAAGGGGCATTAACCACCCCCAAACCGTGAGAAACAGGTTGACCTGACACCTGGTCACTTACTCAACCCTACCCCCCTAACCACCACGATGTCCTGACCTGAAACCCAAATATTGACATGCACCCTTCTACATGACATAGGGTCATAAATCATTACATAGGGTCATAAATCAGGCTTGGGTCATAAATCATTACCGGTTGACCTGACAACTGGACCCTTACCCAAAGACCCCCACCTAACCATCAGGATGTCCTGACAGGCAGCCCCTTAGGTTCACATAGCGGTCACATAGGTTCACATAGGGTCATCCATCAAATTTTGACGTGTGACATCTACTTTAATCTCTCTCCTGTCGTATTGTTTGCCAGATTAGTCAACATAACACACAATGCATAGCTAGGGAAATTATTCCGCTATCTCAATTGACAGAGATGATTGGGATGAGGTCACCAACTTGGCTCCATTTTTAATTAAGGCATTTTCAGAAACGTTAAGGCTTTAAATATCACTTCCCCCCTGAGTGTCTGTGTTTGATCTCTTTCAATGTCTCTTTTGAGGGAGAGTGGTGATGACACTGTTTCCCACCTCCAAACAGGGCAGTGTAAACAGAACTGTCTCATTCAGCCCAGCGTTCATAGTTTAAATCGTAATAGTGAAACAGTATAACTTTAGACCGTCCCCTCGCCCCGACACGGGCGCAAACCACACATCAACAACAGTCACCCACGAAGCGTCGTTACCCATCGCTCTACAAAGCGCGTACCCGCTAACTAGCTAGCCATTTCACATCCGTTACACTCACCCCCCTTTCAACCTCCTCCTTTTCCACAGCAACCAGTGATCCGGGTCAACAGCATCAATGTAGCAGTATAACTTTAGTACATCCCCTCGCCCCGACGCGAACCAGGGACCCTCTGCACACATCAACAACAGTCACCCACGAAGCATCGTTACCCATCGCTCCACAAAAGCTGCGGCCCTTGCAGAGCAAGGGGAACCACTACTTCTAGGTTTCAGAGCAAGTGACGTAACTGATTGAAACGCTATTAGCGCGTACCCGCTAACTAGCTAGCCATTTCACATCCGTTACAATAGCAGAGCAATGTTTTTGAAACAGCTGAAATGCATCTGTATTTTCCTCATATTAGATACTTGTTTTATTGAGTTATCTGAAATTGCAGTAAAAGCAGGTTACTCTCAAATTGACACCGTAGCTTTAAATTAAGTGAATTGCAGAACACTGTCATTTATTTCAATACAAAACTGAGCAGGACCGCAAGCCTAAACTACCCAGTGAATTAATACATGTTTTTGTCGCAATTAGCTATTTTTATGTAATGATTTGCATGATAATGATAAAATTAAGCATGGTTTGTTCTAAGGTAGACCCGAAAAGCTAGCTATCTAGCTCTATATAATATGAATGACACTGTATGATAATGTTACTGTACTTTTATATTTGTATATTTTTGCTATGCTTAAGTTACTTGATACAAATTTTGTTAGCTAATGTTAGCTAGCTAGACAGCAGCTGTGCCACTTTGGCTGTGTTATTGTCTTGCAGCTAAATTATGGATGGATGAGAAAATAAACAATTTAAATGTCTACACATGCTTGTGAATCATTGTATCATTCAAGAGTGTAATATGGTTTTGTTGCATTAATCAAGAGTGTAATATGGTTTTGTTGCATTAATCAAGAGTGTAATATGGTAGCTGCATAAAAAGTTTATTGCATACGTTATCTGCTGTAATTGAATAGTTTGCATGTGTTACGGATACAGGTATCCTGTGTGTGTATCCTGTGTGTATTTTCTTTCCTTCTCCCCTATTCACAGGTGTCGCCAATCAGTCGGCAATCAGAAGACACCTGCTCCTTTTTCCCTACCCAATCATATCCCCTTTCCCTTGGTTTAAAAGTATCCCAATCAGTTCTCTCTTATGTTTTTGCAACTACATGTCACTTTGTCCGTTATCCCGTGAGTATTGTTTTGTTATGGTGTTGACTGTTTGTTTGACGGTGTAACGCTTCTCATGGGCTGAAGGAAGAGTGGACCAAGGTGCAGCATTTAAAGTGTTCATGATTTAATCCAAAAACCCAAATCGAACAAAAACAACAAACAGGAGAACAAAAGCGAAACAGTTCTGTCTGGTGCAGACACAAAACAGAAAACAACTACCCACGAAACCAACATGGAAAATGGCAACCTAAATAGGCTCCCCAATCAGAGACAACGAGAAACAGCTGTCTCTGATTGGGAACCAATTCAGGCCACCATAAACCAACATACCCCTAGACCATACAAAATCCCCATAGAAAAACAAAAACCCTTGACAAGACAAAAACCCCTAGACAATACAAAAACTAAACAAACCACCCTTGTCACACCCTGACCTAACCAAAAAATAAAGAAAACAAATATAACTAAAGTCAGGGCGTGACAGATGGTGGGAAAAGGGGGTACCAAGACAAGTCGCCCGTGGGCATACACTACTCGTAGGTAAATATTGTCTAAATACTCTCTCCAAAACTCTTGAACGTGCCGTCCTTGGCCAGCTCTCCTGCTATCTCTCTCAGAATGACCTTCTTGATCCAAATCAGTCAGGTTTCATGACTAGTCATTCAACTGAGACTGCTCTTCTCTGTGTCACGGAGGCGCTCCGCACTGCTAAAGCTAACTCTCTCTCCTCTGCTCTCATCCTTCTAGACCTATCGGCTGCCTTTGATACTGTGAACCATCAGATCCTCCTCTCCACCCTCTCCGAGTTGGGCATCTCCGGCGCGGCCCACGCTTGGATTGCGTCCTACCTGACAGGTCGCTCCTACCAGGTGGCGTGGCGAGAATCTGTCTCCGCACCACGTGCTCTCACCACTGGTGTCCCCCAGGGCTCTGTTCTAGGCCCTCTCCTATTCTCGCTATACGCCAAGTCACTTGGCTCTGTCATATCCTCACATGGTCTCTCCTATCATTGCTATGCAGACGACACACAATTAATCTTCTCCTTTCCCCCTTCTGATAACCAGGTGGCGAATCGCATCTCTGCATGTCTGGCAGACATATCAGTGTGGATGACGGATCACCACCTCAAGCTGAACCTCGGCAAGACGGAGCTGCTCTTCCTCCCGGGGAAGGACTGCCCGTTCCATGATCTCGCCATCACGGTTGACAACTCCATTGTGTCCTCCTCCCAGAGTGCTAAGAACCTTGGCGTGATCCTGGACAACACCCTGTCGTTCTCAACTAACATCAAGGCGGTGACCCGCTCCTGTAGGTTCATGCTCTACAACATTCGCAGAGTACGACTCTGCCTCACACAGGAAGCGGCGCAGGTCCTAATCCAGGCACTTGTCATCTCCCGTCTGGATTACTGCAACTCGCTGCTGGCTGGGCTCCCTGCCTGTGCCATTAAACCCCTACAACTCATCCAGAACGCCGCAGCCCGTCTGGTGTTCAACCTTCCCAAGTTCTCTCACGTCACCCCGCTCCTCCGCTCTCTCCACTGGCTTCCAGTTGAAGCTCGCATCCGCTACAAGACCATGGTGCTTGCCTACGGAGCTGTGAGGGGAACGGCACCTCCGTACCTTCAGGCTCTGATCAGGCCCTACACCCAAACAAGGGCACAAACAAGGGCACCCCCTTAAAAGATTTAGATGCACTATTGTAAAGTGGTTGTTCCACTGGATATCATAAGGTGAATGCACCAATTTGTAAGTCGCTCTGGATAAGAGCGTCTGCTAAATGACTTAAATGTAAATGTAAAGAACACTAGTTAGAACTGGGC
The DNA here is from genome assembly GCF_016432855.1 of Salvelinus namaycush. Classification (NCBI taxonomy): domain Eukaryota; kingdom Metazoa; phylum Chordata; class Actinopteri; order Salmoniformes; family Salmonidae; genus Salvelinus; species Salvelinus namaycush. Next base: position 33,648,449 of record NC_052335.1, read on the forward strand.
GGACCACCCACTGTATTTTATTGGTTAGTGAGCTAGCTGTTGTTGAAGCAGGTAGTCTAGCTTAGTGGTGTTTTTGGATACTTATTATTTCTTTCCTTGGGTCCAGCTCAGCCCCTTTTCCCGCCCCCTTTTACCGTGTGTTTACCAAATCAACCATGAGTGTTTGACGGTAGATTTAATTTGTCTGTGGTTTTTGTTCTCATTGTTCCTTTTCACTGTTATAATTTGCATAAGTTATGTTACGGGTCTCGTTTCCATCTCCCCTAGACTGCAGGGCCAAAAGGATTCGTAACAGCATGCTTAGCCTACTCTGGCTATGACTACCATGAAATTTACAGTACATTTTAACTGCAAAAGCAAGAACGTCACCTGGACCCTCTCTCGGCTCATGACATTCCCCGTTGCTAATGTGAATTGAAAAAATGAAGCATTTGATGTACAGTTGAAGTCGGAAGTTTACATACATTTAGGTTGGAATCATTAAAGCTCGTTTTTCAACCACTCGACAAATTTCTTATTAACAAACTATAGTTTTGGCAAGTCGGTTAGGACATCTACTTTGTGCATGACACAAGTCATTTTCCAACAATTGTTTACAGACAGATTATTTCACTTATAATTCACTGTATCACAATTCCAGTGGGTCAGAAGTTTACATACACTAAGTTGACTGTGCCTTTAAACAGCTTGGAAAATTCCAGAAAATGATGTCATGGCTTTAGAAGCTTCTGATAGGCTAATTGACATCATTTGAGTCAATTGGAAGTGTACCTGTGGATGTATTTCAAGGCCTAACTTCAAACTCAGGGCCTCTTTGCTTGACATCATGGGAAAATTAAACGAAATCAAGTAAGACCTCAGAAAATAAATTGTAGATCTCCACAAGTCTGCTTTATCCATGGGAGCAATTTCCAAATGCCTGAAGGTACCACGTTCATCTGTACAAACAATAGTACACAAGTATAAACACCATGGGGCCATGCAGCCATCATACCGCTCAGGAAGGAGACGCGTTCTGTCTCCTAGAGATGAACGTACTTTAGTGCGAAAAGTGCAAATCAATCCCAGAACAACAGCAAAGGACTTTGTGAAGATGCTGGAGAAAACAGGTACAAAAGTATATGTATCCACAGTAAAACAAGTCCTATATCGACATAACCTGAAAGGCCGCTCAGCAAGGAAGAAGCCACTGCTCCAAAACCACCATTAAAAATCCAGACTATGGTTTGCAAATGCACATGGGGACAAAGATCATACTTTTTGGAGAAATAACCTCTGGTCTGATGAAACCATAATGGCCTTTGTGATTGCCATAATGACCATTGTTATGTTTGGAGGAAAAAGGGGGAGGCTTGCAAGCCGAAGAACACCATTCCAACCGTGAAGCACGGGAGTGGCAGCATCATGCTGTGGGGGTGCTTTGCTGCAGGAGGGACTGGTGCACGTTACAAAATAGATGGCATCATGAGGAGGAAAATGACGTGTATATATTGAAGCAACGTCTCAAGACATCATTCAGGAAGTTTAAAGCTTGGTCGCAAATGGGTCTTTCAAATGGACAAAACCCCCATGCATACTTCCAAAGTTGTGGCAAAATGGCTCAAGGACAACAAAGTCAAGGTATTGGAGTGGCCATCACAAAGCCCTGACCTCAATCCTATAGAACATTTGTGGGCAGAACTGAAAAAGCGTGTGGAAGCAAGGAGGCCTAAAAACCTGACTCAGTTACAACAGCTGTCAGGAGGAATGGGCCAAAATTCACCCAACTTATTGTGGGAAGCTTGTGGAAGGCTAACCGAAACGTTTGACCCAAGTTAAACAATTTAAAGGCAATGCTACCAAAGTGTATGTAAACTTCCTACCCACTGGGAATGTGATGAAAGAAATAAAAGCTGAAATAAATCATTCTATCTACTTTTACTCTGACGTTTGAAATTCTTAAAATAAAGTGGTGATCCTAACTGACCTAAGACAGGGAATTTTTACTAGGATTAAATGTCAGGAATTGTGAAAACTGAGTATTTAGTATTATATGTATTTGGCTAAGGTGTACGTAAACTTCCGACTTCAACTGTACATATTATGTTAAATTCAATTTAGTCCCGATACCTCTACTTCAACTCTCTAAAATTAGAATCCATGTGACATAACTTTACAATCTGTCACGCCCTGGCCTTAGTTATCTTTGTTTTCTTTATTATTTTAGTTAGGTCAGGGTGTGACATGGGGGATGTTTGTGTGTTTTTGTCTAGTCTAGGGTGTTTGTATTGTATAGGGTGTTTTGTAGAGTTCATGGGGTTGTGTTCAGTGTAGGTTTTTATGTAAGTCTATGGTTGCCTGGATTGGTTCTCAATCAGAGACAGCTGTCTATCGTTGTCTCTGATTGGGAGCCATATTTAAGGCAGCCATAGGCATTAGGTAGGTTGTGGGTAATTGTCTATGTCTTTACGTTAGTTGCTTGTGTCTGCACTTTCGTTTTGTAGCTTCACGGTCGTTTGTTGTTTTGTCTAGTTTGTATTAGTGTTCGTGTTCGTTTCATCTTCTAATAAAAAGATGTATTTATATCACGCTGCGCCTTGGTCCTCTCTTTCACCTCACGACGATCGTGACACAATCATGACGCTAGACATGTTGCAGGTGATTTTTTTTCATTGTTCTTGTGTGTTTGTTTACAGAAATCCATCTAGTGTTTCTATTACTAAACTGCTCTCAATATTGTCTGTCAGATTCATCCCATTAACTTCTCTAGGATAGGGGGCAGCATTTTCACGTTTGGATGAAAAGCGTGCCCAGAGTATACTGTCTCCTACTCAGTCCCAGATGCTAATATATGCATATTATTATTAGTATTGGATAGAAAACACTCTGAAGTTTCTAAAACTGTTTGAATCATGTCTGTGACTGTAACATAACTTATTTGGCAGGCAAAACCCAGAGGACAAACCATTCAGATTTTTTTTTTTTGAGGTCACTCTTTTCAATGGGTTTTCATTGGGAATCCAGATTTCTAAGGGACCTTCCTGCAGTTCCTATCTCTTCCACTGGATGTCAACAGTCTTTAGAAATTGGTTGAGGTTTTTCCTTTGAGAAATGAAGAAGTAGCCATGTTCAGAATGAGGCTCCAGTGAAGTGTACTGTTTGTTAGAGGCGCGTGACCAGAAAGCATGCTACACATTGTTTTCCTCCGGTATTGAACACAGATCATCCCGTCTTCAATTTTATCGATTATTTACGTTAAATACCTAAAGTTGTATTACAAAAGTAGTTTGAAATGTTTGGACAACGCTTACAGGTAACTTTTTAAATATTTTGTAGTCACGTTGTGCAAGTTGGAACCGCTGTTTTTCTGGATCAAACGCGCCAAATAAATGGACATTTTGGATATATATCGACAGAATTAATCGAACAAAAGGACCATTTGTGATGTTTATGGGACATATTAGAGTGCCAACAGAAGAAGCTCGTCAAAGGTAGGGCATGAATTATATCTTTATTTCTGCGTTTTGTGTCGCGCCTGGAAGGTTGAAATATGATGGTCTGTGATTGTTAGCTGGGGTTCTATCCTCAGATAATAGCATTGTTTGCTTTCGCCGTAAAGCATTTTTGAAATCTGACACGTTGGCTGGATTCACAACAAGTGTAGCTTTAATTTGGTATATTGAATGTGTGATTTCATGAAAGAAATTACTATAAAAATGTTAATTTGAATTTGGCGCTCTGCATTTTCACTGGATGTTGGCCAGGTGGGACGCTACCGTCCCACATATCCCAGAGAGGTTTTTAATATCAACACTGATAGATACACTAAAAAAGCAGCAGCAGCACGAGGCCTACAGTTGCACACATTCTCCTTAATTTGTTCAATCATTAACCTTCTACCAATTAAGTTAACCTTTACATTACAGTGCCTTTATTAATGTGTAATTATATATGTAGTTACAGTGTAACAAGTATTGTAATGACTCATTATTACACTGTACCTACTTAGGGTTACTGCTGTAAGTACTGTATATTGTAACATTGAGTAATTACAATAGTCCTACTTGTTACAATGAAATGACATGAGAAATTACACAGTAAAAAGAGCACTGAAGTGGAGGGAAGTTATTCAACAACACAAAAATTCTAAGCACAATTCTAAGCACTGTGATTCATTAATCGTATGCTGCCTTCCGTGCTCCTCTGTTCTTCCCTCTTTCCCTTTCTGTCTTTTACACCTCTCTTTTTTTTTTTTTTTTATGCACACCAGATGTGCACTGAATTACAGACTGATCTTGTATTTATAATATTTATAATGCATCTCTTTATAACACTTGGATAATGAACCTCTTTCAATAAAGCGTTTCACTTTCTCTACTGGTTGAAATTAAGTCTCCCCTTTTGAAATACTACACCTATCCTGTGTTTATCAGATCAATGCAGATTAAGTAAATTAGATATTGAGATGAACTGGTTTTAGAGTATTTACATGATGCATAGGAAGTGTAGTGTACTGTTAAAAAAAATATATATATTTCTGTATATATGAATGACAAATCAGCCTTTAACTTGTTAAATCATGTTTCTAGTCTATTACATAGTTACAATGTGTAACCATTGATATCCCAGGACCAAGATTGGTAAACACTGTTGAAGTGTATAATTGTAATACATACATGCAGACACTGCATCATTCAAATAGTGGAATTTGATACTCCTGGTATTGGATATGACTAGGATTAGGATTAGGCACAATAGTGGAATTTGCGGTTTGCCTTCAAAATAAAAATATGTCTTTGACACTGATGCAAATGAATACAAATAGTAGAATTATGCCATACTTTTATTTGAAGGCTAACAGCAAAGTCCAAAAAATTATCTCAAAGACATTCATAACTGAACTGCACCATTATTTGTCAAGGTAAGAGTACATGGGTCTTGGCCTCCTTGTTTCTCACCGCTTTCACCACGCGACACCGCTTGTTATTAATAAACACCTCTGACGTTTCAACAAGAGCTTCCTCATCTTCTAGCAGCTTGTAGTGCGCGCCAAAGGTTGTAGTGCGCGCCAAAAGTTCAACCTGTACTCAGTGATAGACGCGGAAAAGCTTGAGCACTGTTTCTCTAGTTGCTTAATATGTTTGTACATACGGATGTCAACAAGCCTTTAATATTAATACTCGGCCTATTGTATTATGTAGCCACGTGTGTTTTGGGCAACCCTGACGGTAAGATATTTAATGTTCTTCCTTGATCTCTTTACAGGAATTTCACGGAGTAAATTAGCCTCGGTCCCGACCCCGACGGGTGTGCTTGCTTTAATAAGAATTGTATTTATTTAGTCAACTAGAGGCGAGTAAAACATGGCAAACCAACATACTTGTGTCTTGCATACCCAGCAGCACTTCGTTCTCCCCCCCTCCATAGTCCCCAATGCAATACACTGTTATAGACCGTACATGGGATACATCAGCGGCATAGCCACGGATACCCCCAAAATGTCCCTGAAATTATTCAATATACATTTTTATTTTATTACATTTTTAAAAGAAACGCATTTGAGATGTATTTTTTTGCCATGTAACAAATAAATAGATACTGTTATATCTCCGGCTAAACTGGTTTTATGTATGTAACCACTTCAGAGTTATAACAAGCTAATAAGTCACTCGTAAGACAAGAAAGTTGAAAGAGTGTGCCTAACTGTATTTTCATGTACTTTATAGTTCTCACGGAGGGTGATAATTCTGACTAAAACTACAGAATAAAACCGCCAGTTAAAAACCAAGGAATCGTTGTGTTCGTGGATACTGGAGGGAGCGACACTGCTGGATCATTTTAGAGGATCTTGCAGAGCTTTCAGAGGCTTGCGGGCAAACCAAAATAGAAGCCGATGCTCTCTTACCACAAATCCAGAACAAGACGTTCTTATTTATGTTAGTCTGGCTTAGTAAATTGTTTGACACTAGTGATTTTGCTGCGAAGGCATTACAAAGCTCTACATGATCTGTGACGTATTGGTTTAATTGAAATCCTCAAAAGCAGCTTTTCAACGTTCAGAGATAACTCAGGTGGAGACTTTGATCAAGTTCTCAAACTAACTGAAGAGATGATGATTAAGCATGATATTGGTAATTGGGATGTGAGCGCATCACGGCAGCGAAAACTGCCTGTAAATTTGGCATTAGGGAAAACATCCAGCATCAAGAATGACAGTGATCTGAGGCAATTTTGGAACAATATTCTAGACAGATTACTGAGTTGTAGTGATATGTATTCCGGCTCTTCTCGGTGAACCGGCTCGTTCGGCTCAGCTCACCAAAAAGAGCCGTCTCTTTTGGCTCCCAAACGGCTCTTTAAAAAAAAAAAATGTTTTGTATTTTTTCAAGTCAAACAGTTTGCGATAGTTTGACTATGATTGGTGTTAAAACAATTCTAATTAAATTAAATCATACTCTACCTTAAATACATTGTGTTTAAAAATGCATGTGTTTGTTATGAAAAATAATGCTATTAAACATTTGCATTTAAAGTATAACTGTTTAATGTATATAAACAAAGTCCATATAAATCTAACCATTCAAAACGAATACAATCTGAACAGCATAATAGAATAGTGCACCATATCAAAGAAAAATAAATAACAATGTGCAAAAACTGCAGCATCCCACTTAAAACATTAAACTGGTCCCTCTTTTCTCTCTTCTTTATTGCCATGTTACAACCAGCAGCACACAGCAATGCATGACCATATTTTGCATATTTTGCTTTCCATACACTAAGTTGACTGTGCCTTTAAACAGCTTGGAAAATTCCAGAAAATGATGTCATGGCTTTAGAAGCTTCTGATAGGCTAATTGACATCATTTGAGTCAATCGGAGGTGTACCTGTGGATGTATTTCAAGGCCTAACTTCAAACTCAGTGCCTCTTTGCTTGACATCATGGGAAAATCAAAAGAAATCAGCCAAGACCTCAGAAAAAAAATTGTAGACCTCCACAAGTCTTGTTCGTCCATGGGAGCAATTTCCAAATGCCTGAAGGTACCACGTTCATCTGTACAAACAATAGTACGCAAGTATAAACACCATGGGACCACGCAGCCGTCATACCGCTCAGGAAGAAGACGCGTTCTGTCTCCTAGAGATGAACGCACTTTGGTGCAAAAAGTGCAAATCAATCCCAGAACAACAGCAAAGGACCTTGTGAAGATGCTGGAGGAAACAGGTACAAAAGTATCTATATCCACAGTAAAAAGAGTCCTATATCGAAATAACCTGAAAGGCTGCTCAGCAAGGAAGAAGCCGCTGCTCCAAAACCGCCATAAAAAAGCCACATGGGGACAAAGATCGTACTTTTTGGAGAAATGTCCAGTACTATTATGTCCAGTACTATATTTTTGGAGAAATGTCCAGTACTATTATGTCCAGTACTATATTTTTGGAGAAATGTCCAGTACTATTATGTCCAGTACTATATTTTTGTTTCTAATGAAACAAAAATAGAACTGTTTGGCTATAATGACCATCGTTATGTTTGGAGGAAAAAGGGGGATGCTTGCAAGCCGAAGAACACCATCCCAACCGTGAAGCACGGGGGTGGCAGCATCATGTTGTGTGGGTGCTTTGCTGCAGGAGGGACTGGTGCACTTCACAAAATAGATGGCATCATGAGGTAGAAAAATGATGTGGATATATTGAAGCAACATCTTACGACATCAGTCAGGAAGTTAAAGCTTGGTCGCAAACGGGTCTTCCAAATGGACAATGAGTCCAAGCATACTTCCAAAGTTGTGGCAAAATGGCTCAAGGACAACAAAGTCAAGGTATTGGAGTGGCCATCACAAAGCCCTGACCTCAATCTCATAGAAAATGTGTGGGCAGAAATGAAAAAGCGTGTGTCAGCAAGGAGGCCTACAAACCTGACTCAGTTACACCAGCTATGTCAGGAGGAATGTGCCAAAATTCACCCAACTTATTGTGGGAAGCATTTGGAAGGCTACCCAAGTTAAACAATTTAAAGGCAATGCTTCCAAATACTAATTGAGGTTATGTAAACTTCTGACCCACTGGGAATGTGATGAAACAAGTTTTAATGACTCCAACCTAAGTGTATGTAATTTCCCGACTTCAACTGTATATGGTTGTATGATCTCTGTGGTAACTGTTCACTGAGGATAACTCTGATGCTATCTACAGTATATGGTTGTATGATCTCTGTGGTAACTTGTATCTGGACAGAGGGAACTCTGAATTACTATATGCAAAGAGGTTTTATTGTCTTCTCAGGAATTCTGTATTTTTCTTTACATTGGTCTCATCCCCCACACAAGCCCTTAGATGCTGTGACACCCTGTGGAGATTGGGCCTTGGTGGTCAGGTTACACTGTAAACTTGGTATCGTTTGACTGGTCATTGGTTTTGGGTTGAGAAGGTTATACCTTCAGATGTTATAAATGTAAAAAATACCCTTGTTCTCTTATCCTCTAGCTTTATGTCTTGTATGTGAATCCATTCATTTTAGTTATTATATATTACTTCCTTTGATATTCGCTTCTCATGACTATTCCTTGATCTTAGCCAGCTAAACTCATAATACTTGATTGCACGTGGCTAAACCATTTTACATTTTTTGTACCCTTATTTTACCAGGTAAGTTGACTGAGAACACGTTATCATTTACAGCAACGACCTGGGGAATGGTTACAGGGGAGAGGAGGAGGAGGGGGGTGAATGAGCCAATTGTACACTGGGGATGATTAGTGACCGTGACGGTATGAGGGCCAGATTGGGAATTTTTGTATATTGCTAATTATCTTTATGAGGTCAGATAAACATTTTAATAGGCTAATAATTGCTTAGTCTTTATTGTGAGTCGCATGTGAGGTATTTATAGTATCATATGTATCAAGGAATGGTCATGAGAAGCAAATATCAAAGCAAGTATTATATAATTATATAACTATGTAAAATGAATGGATTCACATACAAGGCATAAAGCTTGAGTTTCAAAGAATTAACAAGCATTACAAGACATCATTCTAAGCATATACATGGCTTGGGTGACTGAAGTCTTTGGCAATTCTTCGGGCTTTCCTCTGTAGTGCTTTGTGGTCGAGGGCGGTGCGTTTACCATACCAAGCAGTGATGCAGCCAATCAAGATGCTCTCGATGGTGCAACTGTAGAACTTTTTGAGGATCTGAGGCCCCATGCCAAATCTTTTCAGCCTTCTGAGGGGGAAGAGGCGTTGTCATGCAGGTGTGTGTATGGACAATGTTAAATCTTTAGTGATGTTGACACCAAGGAACTTGAAGCTCTCGACCCGCTCCACTGCAGCCCCGTTGATGTGGATGAGGCGTGCTCTCCACTCTTCCTCCTGAAGTCCACGATCAGCTCCTATTCAGACAGACTCAATCATCGTACATACCTGTCTCAAACTGACACAATGGTCAATCGTCTGTGTCTCTCTGTCTCTCTCTTACAGAAGCTTGCAGATACAGGACAACCAGGGTTTCCAATAGAGGAGGTGAAACGGTGTCTTGTTTTGAGCCAAGAGGAAGTAATGACCCTGTGTGCGGGACAGGATTGAAAAGCTCGGAGGGCTGCTGTGTTTACATTAAAGACGACCAGGCGTGGTTGAAGTGGGACGAGAAAACAACATTGAGATGTGACAGCACACATTATGGTGAGGACTCTAATTAGTATGTGTGTTGTGTGAAAAAATATTAATTCAAATCTATTTTTTGTTTCAGGGAACAGCGATGGTGAATGTGCCAGTAATCAATCCAGTGAGTTAAAGATAGTAGGCTCCTCAACGTAATAGACTACTTACACTAACTAGACAGTTCTGAAAAGGCAAATCTATGCCTAAATTCAGTTATTCATTTTATTACAACGCTCAATGTCTTCCTATGCATCATCAGCACTTCATCAGTTCCATTCTATTTCTCCCTACTTCCCTTTCTCTCTTTTTCTTCAGGAGTGATTATACTCTCCTTTCTCTTTCTCCCCTCTCCATCTCCTCTTTCCCCCCCCTGTCCATCTCCTCTTTCCCCCCCCCCCTGTCCATCTCCTCTTTTCCCCCCCCTGTCCATCTCCTCTTTCCCCCCCTGTCCATCTCCTCTTTCCCCCCCCCCCGTCCATCTCCTCTTTCCCCCCCCGTCCATCTCCTCTTTCCCCCCCCTGTCCATCTCCTCTTTCCCCCCCCCTGTCCATCTCCTCTTTCCCCCCCCCTGTCCAGCTCCTCTTTTCCCCCCCCTGTCCAGCTCCTCTTTTCCCCCCCCTGTTCATCTCCTCTTTTCCCCCCCCTGTCCATCTCCTCTTTTTCCCCCCCTGTCCATCTCCTCTTTCCCCCCCCCCCTGTCCATCTCCTCTTTTCCCCCCCCTGTCCATCTCCTCTTTCCCCCCCCCTGTCCATCTCCTCTTTCCCCCCCCCCCTGTCCATCTCCTCTTCCCCCCCCCCCCCCTGTCCATCTCCTCTTCCCCCCCCCAGTCCATCTCTCCCCCCCCCCCCTGTCCATCTCCTCTTCCCCCCCCCCCTGTCCATCTCCTCTTTCCCCCCCCCCCTGTCCATCTCCTCTTCCCCCCCCCCCCTGTCCATCTCCTCTTCCCCCCCCCCTGTCCATCTCCTCTTTTTCCCCCCCCCTGTCCATCTCCTCTTTTTCCCCCCCCCTGTCCATCTCCTCTTCCCCCCCCCCCTGTCCATCTCCTCTTCCCCCCCCCCCCCCTGTCCATCTCCTCTTTCCCCCCCCCCCTGTCCATCTCCTCTTTCCCCCCCCCCCCCCTGTCCATCTCCTCTTCCCCCCCCCCCCTGTCCATCTCCTCTTTCCCCCCCCCAGTCCATCTCTTCCCCCCCCCCTGTCCATCTCCTCTTCCCCCCCCCAGTCCATCTCTTCCCCCCCCCCTGTCCATCTCCTCTTCCCCCCCCCCCCCTGTCCATCTCCTCTTCCCCCCCCCCTGTCCATCTCCTCTTTTTTCCCCCCCTGTCCTCTTTTTCCCCCCCTGTCCATCTCCTCTTCCCCCCCCCCCCCTGTCCATCTCCTCTTTCCCCCCCCCCCTGTCCATCTCCTCTTTTCCCCCCCCCCTGTCCATCTCCTCTTTTTTCCCCCCCCTGTCCATCTCCTCATTGCTATCTCCAACAGTATGGCATAAGTATGACACAAAACACCACAGAACCATTGTTTTTCTCTGTCAGGCCTTGACTGTGATGGAGAGATTTCTGCCAACACGACACCTGGCACAGACACACCTGGTACAGACCTCTTTCAAACATTATTACCTATATTTTATGTGTCCATTTGTCATAACCTAACCAGTTTAAAATAACTTTGATAAATACACATGTATAAATGCTTATCACAGGTAAAACAGTAATGGAGGACAGACCCAATAGACCCCCCCCCCCCCCTTGACTGTGTGACTCCTGTTTGTTAAGTCTTTCTCTCCACAGTGGGAGTGCAGTATCTGTTCCTCCCCACATGTCTACGTGCTGCTTCTCCCCAAAACAAATGCCCAAAGCTAGATGAGTGAGAGTCATTCTAATACACGCCCTCCTGCATACTGAGTTATTCTGAAGGAAGTAAGATAGCTGGTCATTTTAGTTAAGTAAATTAGTAGGTTACAAATGAGAATTAATGCTTATAAATGTTCTATAAATCATTAGAAATGCTTATTAATTCTAATGCTTGGAAATCTATTGGTAGTATGAAATCTACTGGTAGTATGAAATCTACTGGTAGTATGAAATCTACTGGTAGTATGAAATCTATTGGTAGTATGAAAACTATTGGTAGTATGAAAACTATTGGTAGTATGAAATCTATTGGTAGTATGAAAACTATTGGTAGTATGAAAACTATTGGTAGTATGAAATCTACTGGTAGTATGAAATCTACTGGTAGTATGAAATCTACTGGTAGTATGAAATCTATTGGTAGTATGAAAACTATTGGTAGTATGAAAACTATTGGTAGTATTAAAACTATTGGTAGTATGAAATCTATTGGTAGTATGAAATCTATTGGTAGTATGAAAACTATTGGTAGTATGAAAACTATTGGTAGTATGAAATCTATTGGTAGTATGAAATCTATTGGTAGTATGAAATCTATTGGTAGTATGAAAACTATTGGTAGTATGAAAACTATTGGTAGTATGAAATCTATTGGTAGTATGAAAACTATTGGTAGTATGAAAACTATTTATAAATGTGTCAAAGTGCTACCTAACGTTTATCCTAATTTGAGAATAATGAGACTTAGTGGGTTGGTGGTACTTTTTACTGCATGTTTACATCTAAACAAGGTCTGCACTAAAAATACCACCTGGTTGATTTGACTGGATTTTGAATATGGACACGTACTCACAAAGTATTCACAAAGTACCTCAGAGTATGCGTGCTGATCTATAATCAGTTTAGCCTTTAAGATCAAAATGAACACAATTACATTAAAGCAGCACTCACTCTGTGAATGAGCCCTGCTTTCAGGTCATGACTCCATGGTTTTGTTTACTTGTATGAGAATTAAGCAATAAGGCCCGAAGGGGGTGTGGTATATGGCCAATATACTACACGTAAAGGCTGTTCTTATGCGCAACGCAACACAGAGTGCCTGGACACACCCTTAGCTGTGGTATATTGGCCATATATCACAAAAAACCTGAGGTGCCGTATTGCTATTATAAACTGGTTACTGTTGTAATTAGAGCAGTAAAAATACATGTTTTGTCATACCCGTGGTATACGGTCTGATACACCACGGCTGTCAGCCAATCAGCATTCAGGGCTCGAACTATACTAGCTTTTCCTCTTTTAGTTCTACAGACAAAATATAACATCTGAGTTGAATTTGTTACATTACAATTGATTTCACTGTAACATTGACTCTCACAGGACAGCAGAACACTACCCGGAACGGGACACCCCCTGCCAGCCCAAGAGGTAAGTTTTTTGGCAAAACAGCCAGACACACTTGCGTTTGTTGTTGGATATTTTTGTGCAGTAGATGCCGTGTGCCTCCTAGAGAAATGAATGGCGATTCAAAGACCATGGAGGCGCTTAATGGGACATTTCACTCATAAATTAATTTTTAGGTCAGATGTTTTCAGAGCTTGAAACTAGAGTAATGTTAAGATCGGGGATGCAAACTAGTCACCTTTCAGCGAAATTTGCCATTTTTAATTCAAAATAGGTAACCTACGTGATTCATGTAGATCCGATGGGAGGGAGAGGTCTTCGGATCACTACTGGCTGAAAGCAAACGAGTGATGCGCGTTTGGAGCAATACTGGCTGTATCCAAGGCTCAGCCAATTGTTCACATAACAACAGAATGCAGCACCCAACTGAAGAGACAACCAACTTACTAGTTACAGCATCAGCTAGCGCTCTGGAAAGGCAGCTTGTCAGTTACACCAGCGCGTCCCCTGAACGATAACGGAGAGGTAACGTTAGGTGAGAAGCCTGACCATGGAGACGGGGGTGGTGAAGGTTATGAAGCGTACCTCATGAACTGTATCCAAAAAACAACTGGCATTTGGAAAGTTTGAGGTGAGGGAGAAAGTGTGGTGGAACAAGTATTGTTAGCATTGTTAAGTATCTTGCTAGCTGGATTGAATTCTCCATTAGCTAGCCAATTTAACTGATCAAATAATTGAGTTTATGGTGTGAAAATTAGCTGGCTAATAAAGTCAGATGGCTGACGTTGATGCGCTAACGTTAGTAACCAAACCAATTCGCTATAGTATTAACTGGTATACGATTCCTTGCCGTTGTTGTGCCTGCAACAGCTCGACTGAACATTTAGTCCACTTTTTATGGAACGTTTTCCAGGTGATATCATCGCCTGGAACTCAAGCCTAACCTCGTCCTGACAGGCAGCGCAGACATAATCATCCAATGCTTCATTCCAAGATGGCATAGCAGTCAGACGTCTTGTCGTGTCCCATGTATATATATATATATTTACATCTTTTCTTCGCATATCTTTTTATACATATTTTTTTCTTCTTAAAAACTCAACTTCAAAAGACTCTCCTGCAACCCGCCTCACCAATAAAAAATAAAAAAGAGTATTATTCACCTCAAATCTGAAATTCACAACAGAAGCTAGCCAGAAGCTAGCCAGAATGTTAGTATTCAGCTAACCACGGTTGGCGGTCATCAGCTATCCTTTAGCTCGAAAAGCTATCGGCAGTTTTGTACAACGCGACTCAGACCAGAGTATACCAGACCTATTTTCTCTCCATATCCCCGGATTTCTACCGCAAGCTCTGGACATTTACACCTGGATCTTGCAGCTAGCTAGCTGCTATCTGAGTGACTATTGGCTTACGTCGGTCCCGGAGCATACATAAATTATTCCGGAGTTAGCCAGCTGAAGAGTTCCATCAGCCACTCCTGGGCTACAATCACCTATCCGGACCCGTTTTACTGCCGATGCGGAGCCCCACCGGGCCTTCACGACTGGTCTACCAACGTTATCTGCCCGAGGGAGTTATCCAACTGGCCCCTCCGTCGCGACGTAACCTGAACGCCCATCTGCGGCCCGCTAATCGTTAGCTATCTTATCGGCTGCTATCTGAATAGGTCTATCGGACAATTTTCTTGGGTCACTATAACTATATCTATTTTGCCAATTGGATTGGTACCCTCTACCACACGGAAACCCACTAATTTACCGACGGAAACGCACGAGGTGGCTAAAAACAGACCTCCATCCTCTGCCAGCTTGCTACCCATGGCCCGGCTAGCTTTCTGAATCGCCGTGACCCCAACCAACCTCACTACTCACTGGACCCTTATGATCACTCGGCTAAGCATGCCTCTCATTAATGTCAATATGCCTTGTCCATTGCTGTTCTGGTTAGTGTTTATTGGCTTATTTCACTGTAGAGCCTCTAGCCCTCCTCATTATACCTTATCCAACATTTCAGTTCCACCACCCACACATGCGATGACATCACCTGGTTTCAATTATGTTTCTAGAGACAATATCTCTCTCATCATCACTCAATGCCTAGGTTTACCTCCACTGTATTCACATCCTACCATACCTTAGTCTGTACATTATACCTTAAAGCTATTTTATCGCCCCCAGAATCCTGCTCCTTTTACTCTCTGTTCCAGACGTCCTAGACGACCAATTCTCATAGCTTTTAGCCGTACCCTTATCCTACTCCTCCTCTGGTGATGTAGAGGTGAATTAAGGCCCTGCAGTGCCTAGCTACACTCCTATTCCCCAGGCGCTCTCTTTTGATGACTTCTGTAACCTTGGTTTCATGCATGTTAACATTAGAAGCCTCCTCTCTAAGTTTGTTTTATTCACTGCTTTAGCACACTCTGCCAACCCGGATGTCCTAGCCATGTCTGAATCCTGGCTTAGGAAGACCACCAAAAACTCTGAAATCTCCATCCCTAACTACAACATTTTCAGACAAGATAGAACGGCCAAAGGGGGCGGTGTTGCAATCTACTGCAGAGATGGCCTGCAGAGTTCTATCCTACTATCCAGGTCTGTAACCAAACAATTTGAACTTCTACTTTTAAAAATCCACCTCTCTAAATACAAGTCTCTCATCGTTGCCGCCTGCTATAGACCACCCTCTGCCCCCAGCTGTGTTCTGGACACCATATGAGAACTGATTGCCCCCCATTTATCTTCAGAGCTCGTGCTGCTAGGTGACCTAAACTGGGACATGCTTAACACCCCAGCCATCCTACAATCTAAGCTTGATGCCCTCAATCTCACACAAATTATCAATGAACCTACCAGGTACCACCCCAAAGCCGTAAACACGGGCACCCTCATAGATATCATCCTAACCAACTTGCCCTCTAAATACACCTCTGCTGTTTTCAACCAAGATCTCAGCGATCACTGCCTTATTGCCTGCATCCGTAATGGGTCAGCGGTCAAACGACCTCCACTCATCACTATCAAACGCTCCCTGAAACACTTCAGCGAGCAGGCCTTTCTAATCGACCTGGCCCGGGTATCCTGGAAGGATATTGACCTCATCCCGTCAGTAGAGGATGCCTGGTTATTTTTTTTAAATGCCTTCCTCACCATCTTAAATAAGCATGCCCCATTCAAGAAATTTAGAACCAGGAACAGATATAGCCCTTGGTTCTCTCCAGACCTGACTGCCCTTAACCAACACAAAAACATCCTATGGCGTTCTGCATTAGCATCGAACAGCCCCCGTGATATGCAACACAGGCAGTTAGAAAAGCCAAGGCTAGCTTTTTCAAGCAGAAATTTGCTTCCTGCAAAACAAACTCAAAAAAGTTCTGGGACACTGTAAAGTCCATGGAGAATAAGAACACCTCCTCCCAGCTGCCCACTGCACTGAGGATAGGAAACTCTGTCACCACCGATAATTCCACTATAATTGAGAATTTCAATAAGCATTTTTCTACGGCTGGCCATGCTTTCCACCTGGTTACCCCTACCCCGGTCAACAGCACTGCACCCTCCACAGCAACTCGCCCAAGCCTTCCACATTTCTCTTTCTCCTAAATCCAGTCAGCTGATGTTCTGAAAGAGCTGAAAAATCTGGACCCCTACAAATCAGCCGGGCTAGACAATCTGGACCCTTTCTTTCTAAAATGATCTGCTGAAATTGTTGCAACCCCTATTTACTAGCCTGTTCAATCTCTCTTTTGTGTCGTCTGAGATTCCCAAAGATTGGAAAGCAGCTGCGGTTATCCCCCTCTTCAAAGGGGGGGACACTCTTGACCCAAACTGCTACAGACCTATATCTATCCTACCCTGCCTTTCTAAGGTCTTTGAAAGCCAAGTCAACAAACAGATTACCAACCATTTCGAATCCCACCGCACCTTCTCCGCTATACAATCTGGTTTCAGAGCTGGTCATGGGTGCACCTCAGCCACGCTCAAGGTCCTAAACGATATCTTAACCGCCATCGATAAGAAACAATACTGTGCAGCCGTATTCATTGACCTGGCCAAGGCTTTCGACTCTGTCAGTCACCACATCCTCATCGGCAGACTCGATAGCCTTGGTTTCTCAAATGATTGCCTCGCCTGGTTCACCAACTACTTCTCTGATAGAGTTCAGTGTGTCAAATCGGAGGGCCTATTGTCCGGGCCTCTGGCAATCTCTACGGGGGTGCCACAGGGTTCAATTATTGGGCCAACTCTCTTCTCTGTATACATCAATGATGTCGCTCTTGCTGCTGGTGAATCTCTGATCCACCTCTACGCAGACGACCTCATTCTGTACACATCTGGCCCTTCTTTGGACACTGTTTTAACAACCCTCCAGACGAGCTTCAATGCCATACAACTCTCCTTCCGTGGCCTCCAATTGCTCTTAAATACAAGTAAAACTAAATGCATGCTCTTCAACCGATCGCTGCCTGCACCTGCCCGCCCGTCCAGCATCACTACTCTGAACGGTTCTGACTTAGAATATGTGGACAGCTACAAATACCTAGGTGTCTGGTTAGACTGTGAACTCTCCTTCCAGACTCACATCAAACATCTCCAATCCAAAGTTAAATCTAGAATTGGCTTCCTATTTCGCAACAAAGCATCCTTCACTTATGCTGTCAAACATACCCTCGTAAAACTGACCATCCTACCGATCCTCGACTTCGGCGATGTCATTTACAAAATAGCCTCCAACACCCTACTCAATAAATTGGATGCAGTCTATCACAGTGCCATCCGTTTTGTCACCAAAGCCCAATATTCCACCCACCACTGCGACCTGTACGCTCTCGTTGGCTGGCCCTCGCTTCATAGTCGTCGCCAAACCCACTGGCTCCAGGTCATCTACAAGACCCTGCTAGGTAAAGTCCCCCCTTATCTCAGCTCACTGGTCACCATAGCAGCACCCACCTGTAGCACGCGCTTCAGCAGATACATCTCTCTGGTCACCCCCAAAGCCAATTCCTCCTTTGGCCGCCTCTCCTTCCAGTTCTCTGCTGCCAATGACTGGAACGAACTACAAAAATCTCTGAAACTGGAAACACTTATCTCCCTCACTAGCTTTAAACACCAGCTGTCAGAGCAGCTCACAGATTACTGCACCTGTACATAGCCCATCTATAATTTAGTCCAAACAACTACCTCTTCCCCTACTGTATTTATTTATTTATTTTGCTCCTTTGCACCCCATTATTTCTATTTCTACTTTGCACATTCTTCCACTGCAAATCTACCATTCCAGTGTTTTACTTGCTATATTGTATTTACTTCGCCACCATGGCCTTTTTTTGCCTTTACCTCCCTTATCTCACCTCATTTGCTCACATTGTATATAGACTTATTTTTCTACTGTATTATTGACTGTATGTTTGTTTAACTCCATGTGTTGTTGTATTGTATACTCTCATACTCACTTTGAAGGCAAAGACCCCACAAGAAGTAACATCTTGTTGGCATGGGTGAGGAAGGGCACCACACGCCCATCTGGAGATATTACACCCCTTCTCTGGAATGATATGAACACATATGTTAATAAAAGTACAGCATTTTGAAACACTTTATTGATTACAATAGAGATTAAGAACAGTATAGCATTTCAAAGACTTTATTGATTCCATTGTAATTTATTTTATTAAAAGCAGTTTTTACCTTGTCACTCCCTGGCATCTTTTTATCTTTCTGGATCTTTCCCCCATTGGGTCGAGGAACAGAGCCTTACTGCCCCACTGGGTCGAGGAACAGAGCCTTACTGCCCCACTGGGTCGAGGAACAGAGCCTTACTGCCCCACTGGGTCGAGGAACAGAGCCTTACTGCCCCATTGGGTCGAGGAACAGAGCCTTACTGCCCCACTGGGTCGAGGAACAGAGCCTTACTGCCCCATTGGGTTGAGGAACAGAGCCTTACTGCCCCACTGGGTCGAGGAACAGAGCCTTACTGCCCCACTGGGTCGAGGAACAGAGCCTTACTGCCCCATTGGGTCGAGGAACAGAGCCTTACTGCCCCACTGGGTCGAGGAACAGAGCCTTACTGCCCCACTGGGTCGAGGAACAGAGCCTTACTGCCCCATTGGGTTGAGGAACAGAGCCTTACTGCCCCACTGGGTCGAGGAACATAGCCTTACTGCCCCATTGGGTCGAGGAACAGAGCCTTACTGCCCCATTGGGTTGAGGAACAGAGCCTTACTGCCCCACTGGGTCGAGGAACATAGCCTTACTGCCCCATTGGGTTGAGGAACAGAGCCTTACTGCCCCACTGGGTTGAGGAACAGAGCCTTACTGCCCCACTGGGTCGAGGAACAGAGCCTTACTGCCCCACTGGGTCGAGGAACAGAGCCTTACTGCCCCATTGGGTTGAGGAACAGAGCCTTACTGCCCCACTGGGTCGAGGAACATAGCCTTACTGCCCCATTGGGTCGAGGAACAGAGCCTTACTGCCCCATTGGGTTGAGGAACAGAGCCTTACTGCCCCACTGGGTCGAGGAACATAGCCTTACTGCCCCATTGGGTTGAGGAACAGAGCCTTACTGCCCCACTGGGTCGAGGAACAGAGCCTTACTGCCCCACTGGGTCGAGGAACAGAGCCTTACTGCCCCATTGGGTCGAGGAACAGAGCCTTACTGCCCCACTGGGTCGAGGAACAGAGCCTTACTGCCCCACTGGGTCGAGGAACAGAGCCTTACTGCCCCATTGGGTTGAGGAACAGAGCCTTACTGCCCCACTGGGTCGAGGAACAGAGCCTTACTGCCCCATTGGGTCGAGGAACAGAGCCTTACTGCCCCACTGGGTCGAGGAACAGAGCCTTACTGCCCCACTGGGTCGAGGAACAGAGCCCTCTTTTGGGATGGCAGCATAACCATTCAAGTTTAGACAGACATACACACACATAAATACACACATGGCACACACACATTTTACACACGTATGTGTTCATATGTATATTCTGTATTATGTATGTATTTCTCAGTTCTTAGTACTGCCTTAGCGGCTCGTACCGTCACAGTCCAGTGGTTGTGTTCATTGATGATGCCAATAATGTACTTACTTGTACATCATTGGATCAATCTGAAATTTAAAAGAGCAAGGATACAGTTGCTTGAGTTCAAAATATGTCAAATATAATATTATGAGAATAATCCAACCAACCAACGATTTCTTGCTCCCCCAAATGGCAGTAATTTCAAAGGTGTCAATGTAGAAAGCTTGCTCAGTTGACTGCCTGTTAAAATTCCGCACCAGAGGGAACATGTAGGCATTGATGGTCTGACACAAAAAAAGAAAGACAATGAAGGTAAATCTGTTACATGGAAACACAGCAATTTAGGTTTTCCTTATAAATACACAGATTACTCACACACATACAGTGTTTACATATACTGTATGTGCAACACAGTCTTACCTCACTTTCCAGCTCCATATTTGGACCAGTTCTGTGGAGATCCTGATAAAAGATTTGCCGATTCTAGACAACAGCACATATACATCTTTCCCTCCCTCCTAAACCTGACAAGATTACATACATAACATTGTTTATATCAGTAACTGCTGTTGGTGTGGTGACTGTGGAGGTGGAGGATGCTGGTGTGGTGACTGTGGAGGTGGAGGACGCTGGTGTGGTGACTGTGGAGGTGGAGGACGCTGGTGTGGTGACTGTGGAAGATGCTGGTGTGGTGGAGGATGCTGGTGTGGTGGCTGTGGAGGTGGAGGACGCTGGTGTGGTGACTGTGGAGGTGGAGGATGCTGGTGTGGTGGAGGTGGAGGATGCTGGTGTGGTGACTGTGGAGGTGGAGGATGCTGGTGTGGTGGCTGTGGAGGTGGAGGACGCTGGTGTGGTGGCTGTGGAAGTGTGGAGGTGTAGGACGCTGGTGTGGTGGCTGTGGAGGTGGAGGATGCTGGTGTGGGGACTGTGGAGGTGGAGGACGCTGGTGTGGTGACTGTGGAAGATGCTGGTGTGGTGGAGGATGCTGGTGTGGTGGCTGTGGAGGTGGAGGACGCTGGTGTGGTGACTGTGGAGGTGGAGGATGCTGGTGTGGTGGAGGTGGAGGATGCTGGTGTGGTGACTGTGGAGGTGGAGGATGCTGGTGTGGTGGCTGTGGAGGTGGAGGACGCTGGTGTGGTGGCTGTGGAAGTGTGGAGGTGTAGGACGCTGGTGTGGTGGCTGTGGAGGTGGAGGATGCTGGTGTGGGGACTGTGGAGGATGCTGGTGTGGGGACTGTGGAGGATGCTGGTGTGGTGGAGGTGGAGGACGCTGGTGTGGTGGCTGTGGAGGATGCTGGTGTGGTGGCTGTGGAGGACGCTGGTGTGGTGGCTGTGGAGGATGCTGGTGTGGTGGCTGTGGAGGATGCTGGTGTGGTGGCTGTGGAGGACGCTGGTGTGGTGGCTGTGGAGGACGCTGGTGTGGTGGCTGTGGAGGACGCTGGTGTGGTGGCTGTGGAGGATGCTGGTGTGGTGGCTGTGGAGTTGGAGGATGCTGGTGTGGTGGCTGTGGAGGATGCTGGTGTGGTGGCTGTGGAGGACGCTGGTGTGGTGGCTGTGGATGATGCTGGTGTGGTGGCTGTGGAGGACGCTGGTGTGGTGGCTGTGGATGATGCTGGTGTGGTGGCTGTGGAGGATGCTGGTGTGGTGGAGGTGGAGGACGCTGGTGTGGTGGCTGTGGAGGACGCTGGTGTGGTGGCTGTGGCTGTGGAGGACGCTGGTGTGGTGGCTGTGGAGGACGCTGGTGTGGTGGCTGTGGAGGTGGAGGACGCTGGTGTGGTGGCTGTGGAGGACGCTGGTGTGGTGGCTGTGGAGGACGAGGACGCTGGTGTGGTGGCTGTGGAGGATGCTGGGGTGGTGGCTGTGGAGGACGCTGGTGTGGTGGCTGTGGAGGACGCTGGTGTGGTGGCTGTGGAGGACGCTGGGGTGGTGGCTGTGGAGGACGCTGGGGTGGTGGCTGTGGAGGACGCTGGTGTGGTGGCTGTGGAGGACGCTGGTGTGGTGGCTGTGGAGACTGCACCTGTTGGTGTGGTGGCTGTGGAAGACGCTGGTGTGGTGGCTGTCATGGTAACGAGCATTCTATTATAAAGGCTGTCATGGTAACAAGCATTCTATTATAAAGGCTGTCATGGTAACGAGCATTCTATTATAAAGGCTATCATGGTAACAAGCATTCTATTATTATGGCTGTCATGGTAACAAGCATTCTATTATAAAGGCTGTCATGGTAACAAGCATTCTATTATTAAGGCTGTCATGGTAACAAGCATTCTATTGTAAAGGCTGTCATGGTAACACACATTCTATTGTAAAGGCTGTCATGGTAACAAGCATTCTATTGTAAAGGCTGTCATGGTAACAAACATTCTATTGTAAAGGCTGTCATGGTAACACACATTCTATTGTAAAAGCTGTCATGGTAACACACATTCTATTGTAAAGGCTGTCATGGTAACAAGCATTCTATTGTAAAGGCTGTCATGGTAACAAACATTCTATTGTAAAGGCTGTCATGGTAACACACATTCTATTGTAAAGGCTGTCATGGTAACAAACATTCTATTGTAAAGGCTGTCATGGTAACACACATTCTATTATAAAGGCTGTCATGGTAACAAGCATTCTATTATAAAGGCCGTCACGGTAACAAGCATTCTATTGTAAAGGCTGTCATGGTAACAAGCATTCTATTGTAAAGGCTGTCATGGTAACAAGCATTCTATTGTAAAGGCCGTCATGGCTAACTGCAATATTACTGTATTGTTTTTTCTAATTTGCGGTAAAGTCTAGGTAACAAATAACATTAGATTGCTTTCTTTACATGTTTTAGCTGTGAGTCAAGTTCACATTAACCACTTTTTATTTTACACACAGAGACTGATCATGTAGATCATATTATTTTTGTTGTTTAATTAATTAAAACCTGCATTTCCTCCCAGCAGGGATTTTGTGCATATTTCGGTGTCACCTTTTTGGGCCCTCAGCAGTTTGCATTCCTGAAAGATGAAGCCACGTACCATGACATTGTCTGTGTAGATCCAGCTATATGCCTCCACCCCAAATGAATGGAAAGATCATCCCTGTCTAATTTCCTGTTGTCTTGGTTTTATTTGGTGCCTATTTTGTCTATTAATTTGGGGTGGAGGCATATAGCTGGATCTACACAAACAATGTCATGGGAAAGCTTGATCTATACAACCGGTTTCGTTGGACGTGGTTTCATTTTGACATTAGAGTACTTTAGAGACCTGAAAACATCTGACAGATTTTTATTTGAAAGTGTAGTGTCCCTTTAGGTTGTCTACGTTGTTGATATTATTCCACTATTCCTTTTTATAGGTTTCGCTTCATGGACAGACAGAAAAATGTCTCAAACTCATTGGTTAACTCATTTTCTTTCTCTTATTCTCATTTTAGATAGATGGTTCCTGTTACTCCCAGTAAGCACGGTAGCTGTGATTCTACTGGGATCTGTAACGGCTGTCGTCGGAGGAAGGTGAAGACCAAAACGCAGCGTGCTAAGTGTTCGTCATGTTTAATAGAAACTGAACACTAAAAAGCAAAAACAACAAAGTGACAACCGAAACAGCTCCGTCAGGTGCAACACACACTAAACAGAAATTAATCACCCACAACTCAAAATGGAAAACAGGCTACCTAAGTATGGCTCCCAATCAGAGACAACGATAGACAGCTGCCTCTGATTGGGAACCACACCAGGCCAAACACATAGAAAACCAGCAACATAGAAAAAAGAACATAGACTGCCCACCCTAGTCACACCCTGGCCTAACCAAAATAGAGAATAAAAAGCCTCTCTATAGCCAGGGCGTGACACGGCATCTTTGAACGGCATCCTACAAACACAGGAAGAAGTCGGATTCTGTTGTTATGTTTTTTTGTTGTCCTTGATGGCTTTTGTTTTGGCATTGTTTTCTGTTTTCCTTCGATTTTCAGTTTTTTTCTCTTTTGTTCATTTTTGTTGTTGTTGGTGCATTGGGGGATGGTGACTTGGGGGGGGGGTCTCAGGGGAACTGTGGGGGGGATCTTGGAGGGCTGGTGGCCTGGCGGTTTGGAGCTTGGGCCGGTAGCTGATAGCAGTGGTTCCTCCTTTAAAAGTTGCGGCACACCTTGCGTGCTGCTGCAGCATTCTGTGGCACGTCATTTCATTTTCAGCCATTTTTTCTGTTACTGCAAGTTATTTCTAGTTTGACCACCAGAGGGCATCTTTGAGAAGCATTTGATAGTATTCCGTATTGGCATTACCAGAGAATTTAAAACCTTTTTGTAATAACATAGTATATGGGATTAATTTTAAGAAATTTGGCTTAATTTCATTTGATTAATATTATGGTGTTTCTATTCAGAGAAAAACGAGACCCTCAGGGTTTCCGCTGTACAACGTGACGGTCGGGAGTAGGCTACAGGATTGGCGGATTCTAAATTGTTTGCCTTCATTCGATAACTTTGTTCCAATATTTCTGTAAATCAGTGATATTTATTCCCATAATAATTGGTTATGGATCCATAACTAAATCAACATCTGCATTTTGAAAGAGTATTTTTTTTTCTCATTATTATAACGAAATGTGTGACAAATGAGACCACTCTGACCATTTTACTTGCCCTAGTAGAGCTAGTACAGATTGAACTTGTATTTATAATATAATATTACAATTATCATTTATCAACTCTCATGCATGTATTATGTATTTATAACACCTGGATAGCATTTCACATTCTCCATTGGTTGAAATGAAGTATCACATTGAAATACTATCCTGTGTCTTCAGATTAATGATGGAGTTAGATATGCATAGTTTTTCTTTCTGTATATATGAATTACAAATCAGTCGTGTTTCTAGTCTATTGCATAGTTACAATGTGTAATCATTGATGTCCCAGGAGCAGGAGTGGTAAACACTGTTGAACTGTATAATTGTAATACATACATGCAGAAACATCATCATTCAAAGAATGGAGTTTGATATGACTGAAAAAGAATGTCTCAGAGATTCATACCTGAACCACACCTTTATTTGCCAATGAAGAGTAGATGATCATGGAAACCTAATTTCCATTTCACACCTATGTAAGTGAAAAATATAAACACCCCAAATTATTATTATTATTATTATTATTATTATATTCACTCATATTGACATTTTATTACATTGATGTGTATAGACTGACATCTGGTGGCTAATTGGCAGTACTACAACTTTAGCCATATTATTGCAATATGCCATTTTCTCAGACTGTTTCATTCTGTTTGAGAGGAGTGAGTGTATGTTATTTGTCATTACCCAGAGAATAAAAGAGTCCATGATCTCAATCATCGCTCTGTATGTGTACCTGCTGTGCTGTCTGTTGCCTTTGGAGGGAAGAACAAGAACATTTACAAGGCACTTCCAAGCACCAACTATACACTATATCTGGGTGTTTTCTGGTACTTGAAGATAGAAATGATCACTGAATCTGATACTTGTTACCAGGAAGAAAATACCTTTCAATTCAACTCAAAAATCTTTATTGTTCTTCAGAAGGAACTTCTTCTTGTGTAAAGTGGTTCAGGAAAACACATAACGAGCAACAGGCAATGGAGGACATGCTTACAGAACAAAACTCACAAACGTCAAAGTTGGAGGCAAATAAAGCCAATGTTTGATACTGAAGAAGCTGAGGTAATAATTGAAGTAGATAGTTGTGCTGCTATATCATGCAATATTTTACATTTTCTCTGTTCCTTCATCCCAACAGACGCAACAGAGCTGCCTCAAAAGCACGTATATGAAGTGTCAGACTAGCCTGGTTAATAAGTGTCGGACTAGCCTGGTTAATAAGTGTCGGACTAGCCTGGTTAATAAGTGTCAGACTAGCCTGGTTAATAAGTGTCAGACTAGCCTGGTTAATAAGTGTCAGACTAGCCTGGTTAATAAGTGTCAGACTAGCCTGGTTAATAAGTGTCAGACTAGCCTGGTTAATAAGTGTCAGACTAGCCTGGTTAATAAGTGTCAGACTAGCCTGGTTAATAAGTGTCAGACTAGCCTGGTTAATAAGTGTCAGACTAGCCTGGTTAATAAGTGTCGGACTAGCCTGGTTAATAAGTGTCAGACTAGCCTGGTTAATAAGTGTCGGACTAGCCTGGTTAATAAGTGTCAGACTAGCCTGGTTAATAAGTGTCAGATTAGCCTGGTTAATAAGTGTCGGACTAGCCTGGTTAATAAGTGTCGGACTAGTCTGGTTAATAAGTGTCGGACTAGCCTGGTTAATAAGTGTCGGACTAGCCTGATTAATATGTGCCGGACTAGTCTGGTTAATAAGTATCAGACTAGCCTGGTTAATATGTGCCGGACTAGCCTGGGTGGCTGTCTGTTTCTGCTCTCCTACCATGTCCTTATTAATTATCATGTCAAACAGAATCAAAATCTATTTTTCAAGAGCGACCAGGTCCAACCACGACAGCAGCAGTGTGTGTGTGTTGCTGTGTCAGTGTAGTATGTGTGGGTAGAGTCTAGTGAGTGTGCATAGAGTCAGTGCAAAACAATTAAGATGCATAAATAAATAATAAAAGGGGTTTATGTAAATAGTATGAGTAGCCATTTCATTAACTGTTCAGCAGTCTTATGGCTTGGGGGTAGATGCTGTTTTGGTCCCAGACTTGGTGCTCCGGTACCGCTTCCTGTGCGGTAGCAGAGAGAACTTGGGTGGCTGGAGTCTTTGACAATTTTTAGGGCCTTCCTCTGACACCGCTTGGTACAGAGGTCCTGGATGGCAGGCAGTTCTGCCCCGGTGATGTACTGGGCCATACATACTACCCTCTGTAGCGCCTTGCGATTGGATGCTGAGCAGTTGCCATACCAAACGGTGATGCAGCCAGTCAAGATGCTTTCAATGGTACAGCTATATAACTTTTTGAGTATCTGAGGGCCCATGCCAAATCTCTTCAGCCTCCTGAGTTGTCATGCCCTGTGTTGATGTGTGTGGACCATGATAGGTCATAAGTGATGTGGACACAGGAACTTGAAGCTCTCGTCCTGCTCCACTACAGCCCTGTCGATCTGAAATGGGGCGTGGTCGGCCCTCCGTTTCTTATAGTCCACAATAAGCTCCTTCGTCTTGCTGACGTTGAGGTTGAGTTGTAGTTCATAAAAAGCATTCTCATGTACTGTAGGTGTTCCTTTTGTCCGGGTCTTTGTGGGGTATGGGGTCAAATGTGTTTGTGTCCTAAATATCTTGTCCTAATGTAACCAAAGTTACTACATTCCCATGTTGAAAGTGACCTCTGCTGATCAAATGGTGCAGCTGACCTCTGCTGATCAAATGATGCAGCTGACCTCTGCTGATCAAATGATGCAGCTGACCTCTGCTGATGAAATGGTGCAGCTGACCTCTGCTGATGAAATGATGCAGCTGACCTCTGCTGATGAAATGATGCAGCTGACCTCTGCTGATCAAATGGTGCAGCTGACCTCTGCTGATGAAATGATGCAGCTGACCTCTGCTGATCAAATGGTGCAGCTGACCTCTGCTGATCAAATGATGCAGCTGACCTCTGCTGATCAAATGATGCAGCTGACCTCTGCTGATCAAATGGTGCAGCTGACCTCTGCTGATCAAATGGTGCAGCTGACCTCTGCTGATCAAATGGTGCAGCTGACCTCTGCTGATGAAATGATGCAGCTGACCTCTGCTGATGAAATGGTGCAGCTGACCTCTGCTGATCAAATGGGGTAGCTGACCTCTGCTGATCAAATGGGGTAGCTGACCTCTGCTGATCAAATGGTGCAGCTGACCTCTGCTGATCAAATGGTGCAGCTGTCAATCTGCATCTCATACATCATGGTCGGTTCGGTTTAATATCCCCATGCTAGAGTTCTTGTACATAGATTGTATTGCCTTACAAATGCATGAATTGTGTGTCTTCACAGTTTCTAACACCATAATGAAGCCAGAGAGCCGGTTGGGGAGAAAAGATAAGCCATTCTAGTTAAATTTGTCTTTTGTTTCTGTTAGTCTTTAGTGACATGGATAGAAGTACAGTCTGCTGTCATTCTGATCTAAGAATATTACTCCTGCTTATTATGAAGAAAAAATACATCTGTTTAACTTTGTAAACTAAAGGTGTGTTTAGAATTATTTTTGTTGTATTAATGCTATTTAATCTCTCCTCAGACTAATATTATTCTGTTTGTCCTGTGGGTACCTTTGCCACTGTTCCACCCCTTGTGTATTGCGCTGTCATGGTGTATTTGTAAGTATACTGTGTCATTCAGAGGAGCATGGAAAACATATTATAATGGGTCTAATAGTAAAGACATGTAATTTAACAGTAAAAATGTATTACATTTTAATGTGGCATGAACAACCAGTCATGATGTTTTCATCTGATATTCAAACAAATCACCTAAAAAAGTAGGTTACCTGCGGCTGCGCTGCTTAACACCATACGTGTAGTGACATTCAGTGATTGTCATTAGGCCTACTACAGTGGATGTATTCATGTATGCCACGGGAAGCCAATCTTCCCCAAAAATGTGAACAATATAAAAAAAGAAAAAAACGTATGAAATAATGTTTCATAATTTTCCTTCAATTCACAAGTGGCTGAATCTACAGTATCTCACCAGAGAAAGCAGGCTGAATCTACAGTATCTCACCAGAGAAAGCAGGCTGAATCTACAGTATCTCACCAGAGAAAGCAGGCTGAATCTACAGTATCTCACTAGAGAAAGCAGGCTGAATCTACAGTATCTCACCAGAGAAAGCAGGCTGAATCTACAGTATCTCACCAGAGAAAGCAGGCTGAATCTACAGTATCTCACTAGAGAAAGCAGGCTGAATCTACAGTATCTCACCAGAGAAAGCAGGCTGAATCTACAGTATCTCACCAGAGAAAGCAGGCTGAATCTACAGTATCTCACTAGAGAAAGCAGGCTGAATCTACAGTATCTCACCAGAGAAAGCAGGCTGAATCTACAGTATCTCACTAGAGAAAGCAGGCTGAATCTACAGTATCTCACCAGAGAAAGCAGGCTGAATCTACAGTATCTCACCAGAGAAAGCAGGCTGAATCTACAGTATCTCACCTAGAGAAAGCAGGCTGAATCTACAGTATCTCACCAGAGAAAGCAGGCTGAATCTACAGTATCTCACTAGAGAAAGCAGGCTGAATCTACAGTATCTCACCAGAGAAAGCAGGCTGAATCTACAGTATCTCACCAGAGAAAGCAGGCTGAATCTACAGTATCTCACCAGAGAAAGCAGGCTGAATCTACAGTATCTCACTAGAGAAAGCAGGCTGAATCTACAGTATCTCACCAGAGAAAGCAGGCTGAATCTACAGTATCTCACCAGAGAAAGCAGGCTGAATCTACAGTATCTCACCAGAGAAAGCCGGCTGAATCTACAGTATCTCACCAGAGAAAGCAGGCTGAATCTACAGTATCTCACCAGAGAAAGCAGGCTGAATCTACAGTATCTCACCAGAGAAAGCAGGCTGAATCTACAGTATCTCACCAGAGAAAGCAGGCTGAATCTACAGTATCTCACCAGAGAAAGCAGGCTGAATCTACAGTATCTCACCAGAGAAAGCAGGCTGAATCTACAGTATCTCACTAGAGAAAGCAGGCTGAATCTACAGTATCTCACTAGAGAAAGCAGGCTGAATCTACAGTATCTCACTAGAGAAAGCAGGCTGAATCTACAGTATCTCACCAGAGAAAGCAGGCTGAATCTACAGTATCTCACCAGAGAAAGCAGGCTGAATCTACAGTATCTCACCAGAGAAAGCAGGCTGAATCTACAGTATCTCACCAGAGAAAGCATCTGGGTGAAACAGCACCCCCTCTATCTAGCCCATGTCATACTGTTTTAGTCCAGACAGCATCAGATACTTGGGCTACACATACGGAGACAGAGGGGCGCTGTCGGCGCACATCTTGCTGTCGGCGCACATCTCTGTCAAATGATCAATATTTATAGACCCCCCCCCCCCCAAAGTTTTACTTTTGTTACCTTTAGAGGAGCTCATGTCTCATTCAGGGGAGCTGACCCCCGTAATTCACATTCTGCCTCTGCGTCTTATATGGAATTCTGTGATCTATGATCACCTTGACTCAGACAGACAACTTCAGGGCTGGGAAGGACGATGGAGTGGGAGGTAAGCAGGCACCATGACTGTGGGGTGGAGGTCATGTTAGCTGCTGTAAGCGGATTAGTGAGCAGCAGACGTCAGAGAGCGGGCTGAACACACACAGGTGCAGACACACTATGGTCTGTGCAGACATACTGTACTCTCTATTACACACACGCACACGCACACAAAGCACAGAGGATTACCCTTAGACCTGTATTCAGCCAGAAGAAGCTTAAAAACCTTTTACAGAGAGAATAAGAGCAGGAGCCATTTCTCTTTCTCTGTTACTTTCTTCTTGTTTTTTTCTAGCATTTTTCTTTCAACTCTGTACTCATATTTCTTTCCCATTTTACTTGTTGATCATCAGCACCTCTGATTACCGCTACATTTCTGTTTCCTGGTTTGGATTTCTCTTTCTTCTTTCTTTGGATCCCCATTAGCTGACTCCATAGCAACCGCTAGTCTTCCTGTGAAGCCTCTTCACTACAGCCTTTTGTCTCAATCTAGATGGGGGAGGGCGGGATGCTGGTGTCTCCCGAGCGCCTGGAGCAGCTGATGAACAGCATGGAGGTTCTCCTCTCCGACGTGGAGCAGCTCCGGGGCCACTGCGGCCACAACATGACGGAGCTGACCCGCATGGTGCTGGAGCTGAGGCAGGAGCGGAGAGAGCTGGCGGGGAGGTACGAGGCGTTGTCCCGTGACATGCAGGAGGCCATGGATACCATGGAGGAGCTGCAGGACACCAAGTTCGCCTTCAACTCCAAGGAGAGGCAAGCCCAGAAGCTCAACAGGCAGCTCTGAGGGGAAAAGAGCGCTGTGGTGTTCAGTAGGCAGAAAACATTTTGAAATGGAGTGAAACCGGGAGATTCCACCTGGATGTTTCCAATGAGAGTGAAGATTTTCATTTGTTCTGCGAAATGTTTTGCGATGTACTGAACACAACCCATGAGAGACTGACTGATTCAGATTCTGTCACAGACTGCTCTATGGAAAACCAAATGGACACTTGAGAGAGCAGAGACTGTGTGGTGGGGTTAGAGAGGATAGAGATGTATCACTCTGTGTGTGGAGAAACGGGAGGGAGGAGACGTCTTTGTGGAATGGTATTTTTAGCGTTTTTATTTAGCTGTTTGTGATGTTGAGCGATGAGTCAATCAAAGAGCAATCTGTCATGTCTGAGCCTATGCAAGTTTAACAGTCTTGTTTGAGACCTGAAGACTAGCGTTAGCTCCCTGAGCTAATGCCTAGGCTTTAGTTCACAGCTAACGCAGTAGCATGAAGGAGACGCAGTAGCATGAAGGAGACCGTGCGTTTGAACTCAGTTGGGAGCACCTGAAATATGGTCACCAAAGTAGTTCAGGACCGACCAGAAAGAAGTACAGTTCTACACATTACATACTGTAGTTATTTTTGATTTGGGCTCTCAGGTCATCGGGGGACACTTCTCCACGTCAGCTCTCTGTCTTGTCCTTTTCTGTCCCTTTTTCCTGCTCTCTGTCTTGCCCCTTTCTCCTGCTCTCTGTCTTGTCCCTTTCTGTCCCTTTCTCCTGCTCTCTGTCTTGTCCCTTTCTGTCCCTTTCTCCTGCTCTCTGTCTTGTCCCTTTCTCCTGCACTCTGTCTTGTCCCTTTTTCCTGCTCTCTGTCTTGCCCCTTTCTCCTGCTCTCTGTCTTGTCCCTTTCTGTCCCTTTCTCCTGCTCTCTGTCTTGTCCCTTTCTCTGTCCCTTTCTCCTGCTCTCTGTCTTGTCCCTTTCTCCTGTTCTCTGTCTTGTCACTTTCTCCAGCTCTCTGTCTTGTCCCTTTCTCCTGCTCTCTGTCTTGTCACTTTCTCCAGCTCTCTGTCTTGTCCTTTTCTCTGTCCCTTTCTCCTGCTCTCTGTCTTGTCCTTTTCTCTGTCCCTTTCTCCTGCTCTCTGTCTTGTCCCTTTCTCCTGCTCTTTGTCTTGTCCCTTTCTCTGTCCCTTTCTCCTGCTCTCTGTCTTGTCCCTTTCTCTGTCCCTTTCTCCTGCTCTCTGTCTTGTCCCTTTCTCCTGCTCTCTGTCTTGTCCCTTTCTCCTGCTCTCTGTCTTGTCCCTTTCTCCTGCTCTCTGTCTTGTCCCTTTCTCCTGCTCTCTGTCTTGTCCCTTTCTCCTGCTCTCTGTCTTGTCCCTTTTTCTTGCTCTCTGTCTTGTCCCTTTCTCCTGCTCTCTGTCTTGTCCCTTTCTCCTGCTCTCTGTCTTGTCCCTTTCTCCTGCTCTCTGTCTTGTCCCTTTCTCCTGCTCTCTGTCTTGTCCCTTTTTCCTGCTCTCTGTCTTGTCCCTTTTTCCTGCTCTCTGTCTTGTCCCTTTCTCCTGCTCTCTGTCTTGTCCCTTTCTGTCCCTTTCTCCTGCTCTCTGTCTTGTCCCTTTCTCCTGCTCTCTGTCTTGTCCCTTTCTGTCCCTTTCTCCTGCTCTCTGTCTTGTCCCTTTCTCCTGCTCTCTGTCTTGTCCCTTTCTCCAGCTCTCTGTCTTGTCCTTTTCTCTGTCCCTTTCTCCTGCTCTCTGTCTTGTCCCTTTCTCTGTCCCTTTCTCCTGCACTCTGTCTTGTCCCTTTCTCCTGTTCTCTGTCTTGTCCCTTTCTCTGTCCCTTTCTCCTGCTCTCTGTCTTGTCCCTTTCTCTGTCCCTTTCTCCTGCTCTCTGTCTTGTCCCTTTTTCCTGCTCTCTGTCTTGCCCCTTTCTCCTGCTCTCTGTCTTGTCCCTTTCTGTCCCTTTCTCCTGCTCTCTGTCTTGTCCCTTTCTGTCCCTTTCTCCTGCTCTCTGTCTTGTCCCTTTCTCCTGCTCTCTGTCTTGTCCCTTTCTCCTGCTCTCTGTCTTGTCCCTTTCTCTGTCCCTTTCTCCTGCTCTCTGTCTTGTCCCTTTCTCCTGCTCTCTGTCTTGTCCCTTTCTCCTGCTCTCTGTCTTGTCCCTTTCTCCAGCTCTCTGTCTTGTCCTTTTCTCTGTCCCTTTCTCCTGCTCTCTGTCTTGTCCCTTTCTCCTGTTCTCTGTCTTGTCCCTTTCTCCTGCTCTCTGTCTTGTCCCTTTCTCTGTCCCTTTCTCCTGCTCTCTGTCTTGTCCCTTTCTCCAGCTCTCTGTCTTGTCCCTTTCTCTAGCTCTCTGTCTTGTCCCTTTCTCCTGCTCTCTGTCTTGTCCCTTTCTCCTGCACTCTGTCTTGTCTGCTTTTGACAGAGAAATCTCCCTCTTTTTCTTCCTTGTGTCTCTCTCTCTCTCTCTCTCTCTCTCTCTCCCTCTCCCCCCCTTTCTCTCCCCAGGATAGATAGCCTACTGATTAGATTAAAGTATATATTCCAAGGTTCCGTGTGGCTGTGTGTTCACCAGCAGAGAAACCGTAATGTCTACTGTCTTCTTCTGTCTGGTGAAAACGTGGCATGGGAACCGCTACTAATGGTAACCTAACACACAGAAACAGGGGATGATTCCTTCCCCACCCTGGCATTGCTCTTCCTCTGTTTTCACACTGAAATAACTCAGAAATAACCCCCTAAGGTGATTTCAGTGACTTGGTGTGTGTTTAGTGGGGTTGTGGTGGTGTGCAAAAGGGACTTTCAGCGGTTGGAGTGGTAAACGTCGCACGAAGTTGAGCCACAAACAAACCTTTAAATGACTTAACTAACTGTTGTCCCTGGATGTGTGTAACCATGTCTTTTCCAACTGTTATACTCTATGCTTTTATGGATGTGTATATTTGTAATAAGGAAAACTCAGGCCTCTAAGAACGAGTGGCAGCTGGTACAATGAATTAGGTTGAATAATAGCAAAAAGGGAACAACAATCCACATCAGAGCAGAAGATTGTTGCAGTCATAGACTGAATCACACAGCGTGTACAGTATATACTTGATACATAATGGTGTAATACAATTCCTGTGTGTATACATTCATGTGAATCGTCAGTGTGTCCTCGGTCCTTCAGTAACTAGCTCTGTCGTCAATCATTATCATCAGATATATGAGAACAATTTATTATATCAGCCACAATCAATTCTAGATACAATCAGCCCACACCATCACACTATAGACCTTTGTTATCATTTCCCCATCACAATATACATTCTGAATTCTAGGATCATTTCATTGTCCTTCCAATGATCTTTGTTCACTTTATTCTACGTTACTGATACCACGGATACTTACCTCTTACCTGGTACTATAGGAATGGTTGTGGAATTATAATGGGTACTTTCTGGTACTTTCTTCAAAACTTCATAACTGGTAACTAACTACCTGTTTTGCCTAGTGGTGCTTGATAGACTGATTCCTAGAGAAAGAGTAATTCAGTGTTGTAATTCCTAGGTTATTTTTGTGTAATGACTGTTTTAATCATTTTTAAGTAAATCAGAGGTAATTTCTTCACAGTGAAATAAAAGGTACATTTTGTGTTATTGTTTGCTCTTATGGTGTCCTGCTCTGTCCTGTCCTGCCTTACAATATATCAATGTCTGTGTGCAACTAGGTTGATGTATCAAATACTGTACACAATAACATACTGTACTACCAACACATTATTGGCCTGGATGTCACTTCAGACAGAGTTGAATATCATAGTTTGCCAGAATGAACAGAAGAAAAGTTTTACCCCGAAATAGGTATGTATCCTGATAAAAAGAAACATTAATTTTTTTGAAAAACAAAGTGATGGGGGAAATCCAAGTGGAAAGGAACAAAGTGAATTGAATTTAAAAGGTGTTAATTTCATGCAAGGAGTTAATTGTAACCGGACACCTGTACTATAGCTAACAGCTCTGAGAGCTGGGAAGTTAAGAGGGCTGATAACTGAGTGTCAGTGGCGTTCCTGTTTCCTGGGCGAGTGCACATCCTTCTGGGACACTGAGCAAGAGGAGTGGATTTGAACTACAGAGATCTTGAAAAGGTACGATTGAATGATGATCATATATTCTATTGTATTTTGGACATTTTTGCAAACGTTTAGGCACCTTTGTATTTTATCCTATCTCTGCTAGTAACCATGAACATCCTACTGGTCCTGGTCGTCCTGCAGTTACTGGCTGTACCATCATTCTCTGTGAGTGATACTTATTTGATTTGATGTATTGCTTGGGTTAAAAAACCATACAGGTGAATAATGATGAGTGAGAAAGTTACAGACTCACCAATACCATATCCCCCCACCTCAGAAATACTAACATCCCCTGTTATTGTATTTTATTTGTGTTCTTTTTTACTACCATGTTGCCCATAGTACAGGGTAATACTGAACGCATTATTAAGAAACGCTATCTTACCTCTGAAGTTGCTACAGATTTTATTGAGTGTATGACCAATACCCCATCACCTATTCTGCCTTCCTCTTGTGATGATTTAGTTGATAGTTTTTATTGCAATTTAAGGGCAACTGTTGATGCCATAGCTCCAGTAAAGTTGAAAAGGGCCACAGCCAAACGGAGAGGCCCTTGGATGAGTGAGGAAACAAATCAATTAAAGAGAAATTGCAGAAAGGCAGAGCGGAAATGGAGAAAGTAAAAGTTACAGGTCTATTATGATATTCTGAGAGAGCAACTTGGCATATATAACAAGGCAATTAGAAATGCCAGAAGGGCTCATTTTCCAACTTGAGCACTAATAATCTGAATAATTTGAGTGCTCTTCTCGACCATTGATGGCCTGATAAATCCTACCTCCCCGCAAACCTATGTGAACTTTCCTCCACATCTAAATGTGATGAGTTTGTGGCATATTTCAGAGATAAGATAACCAACATTAGACTGGGTATCAGTCAAGACCCGATGAGAAGTTTGGTGATATGTCCCCTAACCTAGCACGCAAAAGCACTATGGATTGATTTTCCCTGGTTGACACAGACATGCTCAGGAAAGGGATATCACATCTTAAGCCTTCTACCTGCCTTCTCGACCCTATCCCCACCACCTTCTTCAAAACAGTTTTTAATTGCATATCTGAAGAAATGCAAGCTATTGTTAATCTCTCCCTGTTTACAGGCATTTTCCCCACTGCACTAAAAACTGCTATGGTGAAACCTCTTCTGAAGAAAGTCATCTAGATTCTTCAGCTCTTAGCAAATTTCAGCCGATCTCCAACCTTCCATTCTTAAGCAAAATTCTGGAGAAATTAGTGTTCAAAGAGCTAAATAATTTTGTAAGTGCCAACCGTATTTAGAATAAAATCCAATCTGGTTTCCGTGCCCACCACAGCATAGAAACAGCCTTATTTACAGTGATACATGATCTTAGAGTCAACACAGATGCCAAACAGCTGTCTGTCCTTGTACTCTTAGATTTAAGTGCTGCATTCAACACTGGTGACCATAATGTCCTTCTGGACAGACTGGAGAGGTGGGTTGGTCTCTCCGGTCCAGTTCTAAATTGGTTTAGGACCTATTTAACCGGTCAATAGTTTTATTTTTGTCAAATTCTGGACCCGATACTGTTCAGTTTATATGTGTTACTCCTTGGCAGCGTTATCAGAAAGCACAGCACTGATTTTCACTGCTAAGCAGATAATACACAACTTTAAATTTCTGTGTCACCAGAGGATTTTAGCTCCATGGATAAATTATTAGACTGTATTAGTGATTTAAATACTTGGATGGCTTACAACTTCCTCCAGCTAAATCAAGACCGAGGTAATTATTGTTGGAGACAAAGCAGAGAGAAAGAATCTAGCCACAAATGTTAATTTACGGACAATATAAGGTAAAAAAGGTGTTATTTTAGATTCTGAACTCCATTTCAAATCACACATTAGAAATGTGACCAAGATAGTTTTTACCACCTGAGGAACATTGCCAAGGTGCGGCCATTTCTCTCTCAGGCTGATACAGAGAGACTCATCCATGCTTTTATTACAAGCAGGCTTGACTACTGTAATGCTCTTCTGTCTGGTCTACCCAAGAAAGCCATTTGTCAACTGTAGAAACATACAGAATGCTGCAGCATGGGTAGTGACCGAGACCAGACTGAACACACACACCACCGGTTTTAAGGTCTCTGCACAGGCTGCCTGTGAGTTTTAGAATTCATTTTAAGATGATTCTATTGGTTTTTAAATCAATCCAGGATTGTGCACCCCAATATATGCAGACATGAATTTAAGTTATGTACCCAGTAGGTCCCTCAGGTCCTCTGGCATTTTTAACTATCCCAAAGCCTCAGACCAAGAGGCATGGAGAGGCAGCCTTTAGTTATTATGCCCCCAGCCTCTGGAATAGCCTGCCAGAGAACCTGAGGGGGGGCCAAGAGGCATGGAGAGGCAGCCTTTAGTTATTATGCCCCCAGCCTCTGAAATAGCCTGCCAGAGAACCTGAGGGAGGCTGAAACTGTGAACATATTAAAAAAGAGATATTAAAACAAATTTTTTGATTTGCTTTTCCTCAGGGTTCTTTTTAGTTCAGTTTGTCATTCTTTTGCTTTTTATTGTTTTTTGTGTAGTAAATTATTTCAGCTTTATTTTCATAGTTTTTTTGTTGTTGTTTTTTTTCTTCTGTAAAGCACATTGCGTTGATGTTTAAATAAAGCTTGACTTCATTTGATTTGATGGTGAGCGGTTAGCATGTCTTGGGGGATATGATATTTGTGCTTCTGTAACTTTCTCACTCATCATTATTCTCGATTCGTTTAAGGCCAATATGTAATCACGGTAGCATCCACAATAATGTAGAAGTGTTTAGAAACATATTCTGTTTACAATAAAAGTGACTCCAAAATGACACAATACATTATGTACCATTCCTTTCTATTGGGCACAAAATAATCCGAAACACAACCAAAACAAACAGCAAATGCATCCAACAAGTTTGTAGAATCACAAGCTTGATGTAATCATTGCGTGCTAGGAATATGGGACTAAACACTTAGCATTTTACTATACTGAACAAAAATATAAATGCAAAATATAAAGTGTTGGTTTCATGTGCTGAAATAAAAGATCCCAGAAATGTTGTGCACAAATTTGTTTACATCCCTGTTAGTGAGCATTTCTCCTTTGCCAAGATAATCCATCTACCTGATAGGTGGGGCATATCAAGAAGCTGATTAAACAGCATGATCATTACGCAGGCACACCTTGTGCTGGGGACAATAAAAGGCCACTATAAAATGTGCAGTTTTGTCACACAACACAATGCCACATACGTCTCAAGTTTTCAGGGATCGTGCAATTAGCATGCTGACTGCAAGAATGTCCAACCTCCAACGACGTTTTAGAGAATTTGGCAGTACGTCCAACTGGCCTCACAACCGCAAACCACGTGTAACCAAGCCAGCCCAGGACCTCCACATCCGGCTTATTCACTTAAGGGATCGTCTGAGAACAGCCACCTGGACAGCTGATGAAACTGAGGAGTATTTCTGTCTGTAATAAAGCCCTTTTGTGGGGAAAAACTCTGATTGGCTGGGCCAGGACAACCCATGACTGTGCCCCTGCCCAGTCATGTGAAATCCATAGATTAGGGCATAATGAATTTATTTCAATTGACTGATTTCCTTATATGAACTGTAAATCAGTAAAATCGTTGAAATTATTGCATGTTGGTTTATATCTTTGTTCAGTATACTTAAATACACATATAAGTGACTTTTTTCCAATACTTTTGGTCCCCTAAAATGGGGGGACTATGTACAAAAAGTTCTGTAATTTAAAACAGTTCACCCGATATGGATGAAAATACCCTCAAATTAAAGCTGACAATCTGTACTTTAACCTCATGATCATTGTATCATTTAAAATCCAAAGTGCTGGAGTACAGAGCCAAAACAACAATGCATGTGTCGCTTTCCCAATACTGTTGGAGCTCACTATATATCAATGTTATACAAAGCAGATTTTCAGTGAGGTCCTCAATGGAAGACAAACAAAACAAAAACAAACCGGAAATACATATGATGATCTAATACTACTACGTAATACCCCAACATGTATATAAAACAGCAATAATACAACACAACTCATGTCATTACACATTAAAGGCACACATAGTCATATCTTGTTTACAAAAACAGCTGGAATGTGGGGATTTTATATCGTTACCATACTGGTGTGTAAAAGGTTTGTGTAATGATATGTAATTGTTTGTGGTGATAGGATGTTTTCTACTTGCTATTCTGGTGTATACTTAACGAGTACTGTGTTTACTGTCGGGTTATGGTGTTTGGTGTGCTCACTGCTGTTGTGTTCCAGCTAACGGCGCCCAGCAATGACTACTGGGGGGAATACGGAACCTATGGGCCATGCAGCCGCCCCTGTGGCACTGGAGTAGCCATGAGGACCAGGCAATGTATCACTGCAAGGTAAAAGAAAAGTGAATGTGAGAGAGTTGAGAGAGTGTGTGGGAGAGAGAGAGAAAAGAGAAAGACAGAAAGAATGAGAGAGAAAAGAGAGACAGAGAAAGAGAGAGTTGAGAGTGTGTGTATGAGGATTGTATGTCTTTCTGACTCTCCTCTTTGATTTGCAGGACAGACGGAGGAAACAACTGCGTGGGATCTTCAAAATCTTACCGCACCTGTAATACCCAGGTACACACAGACACACACACAGACACACACACACACACACACACACACACACACACACACACACACACACACACACACACACACACACACACACACACACACACACACACACACACACACACACACACACAACCCCCCCCCCCCTCCATGAAAACACCAACAGACTGGGATTGTCTGTATTTGCTCCATGCAGGCATGTCCAGTGGGTTCCAGGGATATCCGTGAGGAGCAGTGTGCCCAGTTTAATAGGATGGACTTCCAGAGCAAACGCTATGCCTGGCTGCCTTACCATGGAGGTGCAACGGGAATTACATGCAAATTATAATGTGTCATATTTCACTGTGGATTATTACCCATATCCTCATTATACATACATGAAGAATGACTAATGTTTGCTGTTTACCTGTGAAGCGTCTAACCCATGTGAGCTGAACTGCGTCCCCCGTGGAGAGAACTTCTTCTACAGACACAGGCCTGCCGTGGTGGACGGGACACCCTGCTATGTGGGCCGCAGTGACATCTGTATCGCAGGCATCTGCAGGGTATTAGTACTTACCTTATATCGTTCTTTTCATTCGACATTTAATAGTTCAACATGCCATGCACGCACGTGCGTGCACACACACACACAGACGCACACACACACAAACACTCACACTCACAGACACACATACACATGCACGCACACATACACACACACTCATATTGTCTTAATCTGTTATCTGATACCTAGGCGGTGATCAACGGAGAGATCCTCGGCATGGACCGTGACGTGGTGCCGGCCCCTCCCGCTCCCGCCGCCAACTTGCGCCACCGCGAGTCCCTCACGTATGCCTACACATACAGCGCCTGGTCCGAGTGCTCAGCCCCCTGCAACGGAGGCACACAGCACCGCAGTGTACAGTGCATGGTCCAGGACTCGACGGCGCCCCACGTGGTGGATGACTCTTACTGCGTCTCCCAGGGACTACCCAGGCCGGCCAGCCAGCAGGCCTGCAACCAGCAGCAGTGTGCCGAGTACAGTGTGTCCAGTTACAGTGTGGTGGGTACTGGGTACTGGGTAGCTACAGTGTGGTGGGTACTGGGTAGCTACAGTGTGGTGGGGACTGGGTACCGGTACTGGGTAGCTACAGTGTGGGGGTACTGGGTACTGGGTAGCTACAGTGTGGTGGGTACTGGGTACCGGTACTGGGTAGCTACAGTGTGGGGGGTACTGGGTACTGGGTAGCTACAGTGTGGTGGGTACTGTGTACCGGGAACTGGGTAGCTACAGTGTGGGGGTACTGGGTACTGGGTAGCTACAGTGTGGTGGGTATCGGGTACTGGGTAGCTACAGTGTGGTGGGTACCGGGTACTGGGTAGCTACAGTGTGGGGGGTACTGGGTACTGGGTAGCTACAGTGTGGTGGGTACTGGGAACCGGGAACTGGGTAGCTACAGTGTGGGGGTACTGGGTACTGGGTAGCTACAGTGTGGGGGGTACTGGGTACTGGGTAGCTACAGTGTGGTGGGTACTGGGTAGCTACAGTGTACTGGGTACTGGGAACTGGGCAGCTACAGTGTGGTGGGTACTGGATCCTGGGTAGCTACAGTGTGGTGGGTACTGGGAACTGGGTAGCTACAGTATGGTGGGTACTGGATCCTGGGTAGCTACAGTGTACTGGGTACTGGGAACTGGGTAGCTACAGTGTGGTGGGTACTGGATCCTGGGTAGCTACAGTGTGGTGGGTACTGAGTAGCTACAGTGTGGTGGGGACTGGGTACTGGCTAGCTACAGTGTGGTGGGTACTGGATCCTGGGTAGCTACAGTGTGGTGGGTATTGGGTACTGGGTAGCTACAGTGTGGTGGGTACCGGGTACTGGGTAGCTACAGTGTGGTGGGTACTGGGTACTGGCTAGCTACAGTATGGTGGGTACTGGATCCTGGGTAGCTACTGTGTGGTGGGTACTGCTAGCTACAGTGTGGTGGGTATTGGGTAGCTACAGTGTGGTGGGTACTGGGTAGCTACAGTGTGGTGGGTACCAGGTACTGGGTAGCTACAGTGTGGTGGGTACTGGGTACTGGCTAGCTACAGTGTGGTGGGTACCGGATCCTGGGTAGCTACAGTGTGGTGGGTACTGGGTAGCTACAGTGTGGTGGGTACCGGGTACTGGGTAGCTACAGTGTGGTGGGTACCGGGTACTGGGTAGCTACAGTGTGGTGGGTATTGGGTACTGGGTAGCTACAGTGTGGTGGGTACCGGGTACTGGGTAGCTACAGTGTGGTGGGTACCGGGTACTGGGTAGCTACAGTGTGGTGGGGACTGGGTACTGGGTAGCTACAGTGTGGTGGGGACTGGGTACTGGGTAGCTACAGTGTGGTGGGGACTGGGTACTGGGTAGCTACAGTGTGGTGGGTACCGGGTACTGCTAGCTACAGTGTGGTGGGTACTGGGTACTGGGTAGCTACAGTGTGGTGAGTACTGGGTACTGGGTAGCTACAGTGTGGTGGGTACTGGGAACCGGGTACTGGTTAGCTACAGTGTGGTGGGTACTGGGTACTGGGTAGCTACAGTGTGGTGAGTACTGGGAACCGGGTACTGGTTAGCTACAGTGTGGTGGGTACTGGGTACTGGGTAGCTACAGTGTGGTGAGTACTGGGTACCGGGTACTGGGTAGCTACAGTGTGGTGGGTACCAGGTACTGGGTACTGGGTAGCTACAGTGTGGTGGGTACTGGGTAGCTACAGTGTGGTGGGTACTGGGTAGTTACAGTGTACTGTGTACTGAGTACTGGGTAGCTACAGTGTGGTGGGTACTGGGTACTGGGTAGTTACAGTGTGATGGGTATCGGGTACTGAGTAGCTACAGTGTGGTGAGTACTGGGTACTGGGTAGCTACAGTGTGGTGGGTACTGGGTACCGGGTACCAGTATGGCCAGTATAGAGTCAACGTTAACAGTATGAAGACAGAGGGTAGATTAGGAGAGTGTTTCCCAAACCTCTCTGTCAACAAGATGTATCTGTCGGTACGCAAAATCATGTTCAATATACTGTACCTCTCTAGCAAGGTGTAAACTACTGTACTATCCAACTACAGTGTCGCCACAGAATGATTTTCAGATTGCAGATTTTGTTTTGCCGCTAAATTCCCTAATTTATTTGTCCAATGTCTAGTGCTCAGTGAGCTGTGGTGATGGCCAGCAGACCAGGGAGGTGTTCTGTGTGGGGGCGGGAGGAGAGCGCCTTGGGGAGCAGGCCTGCAGTGGTCTGGCACGCCCACCCACAGTCCAGGCCTGCCGCAAACTAGCCTGCCATACCCACATCAGCTGGCACGTCAATGACTTCGGACTGGTGAGAAATAACTTTTTTTTATTGGGTCAAAATCATACATTACAAAACACTTTAAACAACATACATAAACAATGAGAGAGAGAGTGAGAGATACTTTTGACAGACTACAGTACACTCTTATGTATCCTCTCATCTTTCCTTACTTTTTTGTCACTCTCTCCCTCTCTATCCTTCTATCCTCCTGCTCTTTCTCACTGTCCTCTACCGCTCTCTCTCTCTCTCCTTGTCCCTATAGTGCTCTAAGAAGTGTGGTGGAGGGGTGCGTGAGAGAAGGGTGGTGTGTATGGACATAGAACAGAACCCACATGGGGAGGAAAGATGTTCCCCCCACCCCAGACCCCCCACTGTGGAGCACTGTAACACCCAGGCCTGCCATGAAGCCCAGAGTTAGTCCAATCCCTGTGTGTGTGTGTGTGTGTGTATGTGTGTGTGTGTGTGTGTGTGTGTGTGTGTGTGTGTGTGTGTGTGTGTGTGTGTGTGTTTCTGTTCATCCTTGTCTCTCTCTGTATAGGTGTACCAAGTGTCCATGACCCAAGAGAACATGATAGAACTCTGAGAGGATTTGTGCCTTATGACCCTTCAGGTATGTGTACGTGTGTGTGTGAAATTATAATCATCCATGTGCGTAGACTGTCTTGGGACAATTAAAGTAGAGACAGAAATAGCCTACCGTTTATTTCTCACTCATTTCTCACTCCAACAAATCAGAGTTGACTATGAGACTATCTATCCTCAGGTTAAAACACACTTCTCTGAAGACTTGTTCTCCCTGCAAGCCTCAATGCTCCAATCAGTTCTGTTTTTCAAATCCGTTTTGGTCTACAGACTGTCCAATCAGCAAGTTACAATTGACCAAATGGGATTTGTGCATGTTCAGACAGCAGTCATTTGCTGACATAGCTATGCTAGTTGTCATAGTAACGACGGGTGTGTGCACAGTGGTGTAAGTTGATTGGTGGTGGTCAGTGGAGGCTGCTGAGGGGAGGGTCAGCTCATAATAAGGTCTGAAATGGCACAAATGGAATGGCATCAAACACCTGGAAAACCATAGGTTTTATGTATTTGATACCATTCCACCTATTCCAATCCAGCCATTAACACGAGCCCGTCCTCCCACATTAAGGTGACACCAACCTCCTGTGGTGGTGGTAGTGGTGCTAAAACACACTTCTCTTATGGTACATACTGTATGTCCCAGTCCTCCCTGTCTAGACCAAAGGTATCCAACTCTGACCCTACGAGGTCCAGATCCTGCTGGGTTTCTCTTCTACCTGATAACTAATTGTACCCACCTGGTGTCCCAGGTCTGAATCAGTCCAGGAACTAGCTTTGAGGTCCAGAGTTGAATTTGAGTGGTCTAGGGAGTGTTGTAATCCATCATAAAATCGTAGCTAGATATATACAACACAGGTTCCACTTGCCAAACTGGTAGGCCTATATCTAAAAATATACTGTTTAGCTAAACATACCTACCACTACTAAATATACTGTCTAGCTAAACATACCTACCTCTACTAAATATACTGTCTAGCTAAACATACCTACCACTAGTAAATATACTGTCTAGCTAAACATACCTACCACTACTAAATATATTGTCTAGCTAAACATACCTACCACTAGTAAATATACTGTCTAGCTAAACATACCTACCACTACTAAATACACTGTCTAGCTAAACATACCTACCACTACTAAATATACTGTCTAGCTAAACATACCTACCACTACTAAATACACTGTCTAGCTAAACATACCTACCACTACTAAATATACTGTCTAGCTAAACATACCTACCACTACTAAACATACCTACCACTACTAAATATACTGTCTAGCTAAACATACCTACCACTACTAAACATACCTACCACTACTAAACATACCTACCACTACTAAATATACTGTCTAGCTAAACATACCTACCACTACTAAACATACCTACCACTA
The DNA here is from genome assembly GCF_016432855.1 of Salvelinus namaycush. Taxonomy (NCBI): domain Eukaryota; kingdom Metazoa; phylum Chordata; class Actinopteri; order Salmoniformes; family Salmonidae; genus Salvelinus; species Salvelinus namaycush. Next base: position 33,693,270 of record NC_052335.1, read on the forward strand.
CTAAACATACCTACCACTACTAAATATACTGTCTAGCTAAACATACCTACCACTACTAAACATACCTACCACTACTAAACATACCTACCACTACTAAACATACCTACCACTACTAAACATACCTACTAAACATACCACTAGTAAATATACCATAGCAAAAAATAAAAACACCCAGTACTACATATTCTTACATGCTCATTTTCATCCGGGTGGGTGTTTACTTTTTGTATATGTACTTTAAGTATAATATAGAGTTCAGTTGGGCCTTCAGTCGCGCCTCACCAAACAAAGGAAAGGAGTGGTGATCAACAACAATGACAAAAATCATGAGAAGGGCTTACCAAGGAAAACTTCCAAAAGGGCTGATTTGAGGTGAAAAGGAGTTGTTGCACTCCACAAAGAAAAGGCAGAGATGTATTTATTTTTGCTCGCTTTAATCCATTGTACAGGATGCGAACAGACGACTGACGTTTCAACGTCAAGCTAACGTCTTCCTCAGAGTGATTTAAAAAAATAAATCTCTGCCTTTCTTTGTGGAGTGCTCCAACTCCCTTTATCTTGAATGAGTCCTTTTGGAAGTTTGTCTTGGTAAGCTACTCTCATTAAGGATAGGCTATTTGTATACATTATGTAAACATGTGACCTTATGTGTGTTTGCTCTCTTTAGCCACTAACACAGTGTACGACCCTTACTCCACCACCGTGGTTGGTCCCCACTGTGCCCAGTCATACTATGGCTGCTGCCCGGATGGCCACACATCCGCTGGTGGGCATAGAGGAGAGGGCTGTCCCACAGATGACTGTGAACGCACCCGGTAAGAACTTGGGTCTGTTCAGTACGGCGCAACGTTACAGAACATTACATAACGTTCAGATAGAGATAGCGTTGTGTTGAACACACATGGCACAAAGAGTTTGATTCTGACAAAAATGTATGTTACTTGCAGTCCAACTAGTGACTTTCAACTTGATGGTCTATATTAGGGCTGCCCAACCCTCTTCCTGGAGATCTACCGTCCTGTTGGTTTTCAGTCCAACCCTCTTCCTGGAGATCTACTGTCCTGTTGGTTTTCAGTCCAACCCTAATTTAACAAACCTGATTCTACTAATTAGCTGCTCAACAAGACCTTAACTAGCTGAATCAGATACGCTAAATTAGGGTTGGACCGAAAACCTACAGGACAGCAGATCTCCAGGAAGAGGGTTGGGCAGCCCTGGCCTGTATGGATGCCGTCTGTGTCCGTGTTTCTGTCTCACCTGTCTTTGTGTGTGTCTGTCCATACCAGCTACCTGTTGGTTTATTTTCTATATCTTACCTGTGTGTGTGTCTGGTTGTCAGGTACGGCTGCTGTCTGGATGGGGTGACTCCTGCTCAGGGTCATGGAAGGGCAGGATGTGCTGATTACCACCCACCTGCGGTAAGAGCTGCTACCATCCATTATACCAGAGTGGCACAGCGGTCTAAGGCACTGTATCTCAGTGCTAGAGGCATCACTACAGACACCCTGGTTCGAATCCAGGCTGCATCACAACCGGCCGTGATTGGGAGTCCCATAGGGCGGCGCACAATGGGCCCAGTGTCGTCATGGGTTTGGCCGGTGTAGGCCGTTATTGTAAATAAGAATTTGTTCTTAAACTGACTTACCTAGTTTAATAAAGGTTAAATATATATATATATGTCTTACTATACCACCTGTTTGTCTGTCTGCCTGTCTTTCTGTATGTATGTATGTCTCTCTGTGTGTGCGTGTGTCTGACTTTCTCTTTCTCTCTCTGCAGGACCACTCCGCCCCAGCTTATGCTCAGTCCGGCCATATGTGCTCCCTGTCACGTGACGATGGACCCTGTGCCAACTGGTCATCCCGCTTCTACTACAACTCAGCCACTGGCAGCTGCACCCAGTTCTGGTACGGTGGTTGCCATGGCAACGCCAACAACTTTGTGTCCAGGGACGTTTGCCAGAGGGAGTGTGGCGGCGCCGTCGTGACACCACGACAGGCATCCCCACCCGCACGGCCTGGCATGAGAGTAAGGGTGGGTGCGAGGGCGAGGGCATACCGCGCCCGGTCTTAAGAGACACAGGATGAATGTGTTTCAGTCATACACACACTGTACAGAGGAAAGGAAAGCTGTGAAGCAATTCCATAAATTACTTCATCTGTGTACAAATGTCTTCCAAAATCTGACTTGCACCATTTCTCTGTGCTTCCTGTCATTGTTGATATCAATAAACTGAACAAATCTGAATCATGTTATCCTTCTTCTTGTGTCATAATATATTTTTATTTACTTTTTACACTTGAAGAGTGGCCCCAGTTTATCACTGGCATTATAAATATCACGTAGTAAATTGAGACTTTTATTTTGAATAGGTGCTTTTACTTTGAAATAGATAGACATTTTCTCCACTTTTTAGTGATGGCCATTCGGAGTCTTTTCGGTGAGCCAGCCAACTTGGCTCCTTTCACGTAAAAGAGCTGGCCTATTTGACTCCCAAACGGCTCTTCGTTCAAAATGCTTAAAAATCGACCTAGAGCCATGACAACATGGCAAACCTCCAATGTAAAGCAAAAGGTTGTCAGATCGTGGAATGTGCGTTCAAATAAATTTGTACCCGAGCAAATTATTATATATATTTTTTTACTCTCTGAAGAAATCTGCGTGAACCAGATTGACGCGCTCTCACCACTATTGTTTCTGCAGTGAGGATTTTCACTCTTTAGAAAAAGTATTTGTGTGCTCCAAAAGCAATCGTAGCAGTTCGCAAATCAGGGAGCCAAACGTATGGCTCTTTCACCACTGCGGTTCGGTTCCCGACGTTCAGCAAAAAATATCCGTTCAAGAGCCGTTCCCGAACGAACCATCACTACTTCCTTTCTCGTAATTTCTTTCCATACAGCTGCATTTCACGGGGCTAGCAGAGCAATATAACAGCCATTTAAACGCTGAATCTGTAAGTCTAGCTTTAAAAGTATAATCGGACACCAGCACAAACATGGTAAGTGTGATTACACTGTACGAAGAGCAAAAACAATCTGAACTACATTATCCAATCATTCGACTCTTGCTGAGCTAGCTAGCTAAAACTGTGGCTAGCTGGCTAGCCCGAGCCACAGGGCTCTGGCATGAGCTCACAACTTTACTAGCTAGATACACATTTGCCTAATGAGCAAAATGCAGTCATTTACACTGTTAGCAAGCTTCGCGGATGTTAATGCGTATCATACAATAACAGCAACTCTGCGTTATCGAGACAGTAAGCAAAGCTGATCCGTTAGGAACTGTTATGAGGTTCGTCAGACCAAATTCCATCTGCTCAATTCTTGTTGGATAAATTGTAACTTTGTCTTTATAATAAAATACCATTTGAGCTGTGGTAAAGTGTAACAATATTTACTTAATGCAATTGTGGAAGACAACGTTATGGTCGGTGTGTTTTGGTTGTTACAGTATAGGCCAAATACACACTTACATATGTAAAAAACCGACAGTGTTTTTGTCTTTACAGTCACACACAATTCTGCTTGTCCAGCCAACTAAGAGACCAGAGGGGCGAACATATGCCGACTACGAGTCAGTCAACGAATGCATGGAAGGTGCGAATCAGTCTACAGACACCGAGTGGTGCTGTTTGGGTCTCTGAAGTGGTTGTTCCCAGTAGCGATAAAAAACTTTCCCCCACTTTTTATATGGGGGTATAGGCTACTACCCGAACGTCCAATAAGAAGACAGATTTTCATGTTTAGTTTCAAAACGTTTTGCTACGGTATGCCCTACTGAACACGACCTCCGGTGTAGGCCCTACTTAAAGAACACTGTGTCAACGAATGGTTAAAAGAAGCGGTTGGCCGTCCTATTGCCTCTGACCAGAAAATTGGCCGTCACTTACTGTTAATATCCAGACGATTCCACATGGTGACATTCTGCTTTTAACTGTTGGTCAGCACAGTGTGTTTTGTCCTGAGCTCAGAAGTATTTTCACATGATGTATCCTCATTCTATGTATCACTGTCTCAACCTGTGTCCCTCCTGATCCAGGTGTGTGTAAGATGTATGAAGAGCACCTGAAGAGGATGAATCCCAACAGTCCCTCCATCACCTATGACATCAGCCAGCTGTTTGACTTCATTGATGACTTGGCGGACCTCAGCTGTCTAGTGTAAGTAGTACTGTACAATCTCACCGTTAGAGCCCAATGGTTTAGCAATAAATCCACCTTGCATTTCAGAGGTGCTATTATTATACTGCATGGTTGTATTTGTTAGTTGACACTGTAGCGAAATGTTTTCTTATTGGACAAGTTCAGGTAATCCCTCACCGTTTTGGCTCGTTTGCTTCCATTCCTAGTGAATACCACCCTGGTCTATCCTGTCATTTCACAGCTTTGCCAAGGTTTTAGGGAACTAGGGTTCCATTTTGGATTGCGACTAAGAATTGCCTTCTGTTTTTCCCCCGGGTAATTAGATCTGGTAGGCTATTTGACCCCAGGAAATAATTCTTTCTACCAATTGAGCACAAGGCTTAATGTCGTGGGAGAACAATCTTATGTTCATGACATGTCTCTCCTGGGTCTTATTTTGCGGGTAGCAGGTAGCCTAGTGGTTAGAGCGTTGGGCCAGTAACCCAAAGGTTGCTGGATCGAATCCCAGAGTAAAAATGTCGTTCTGCCACTGAACAAGGCAGTTAACCCACTGTTCCCCAGTAGGCTGTCATTGTAAATAAGAACAAATTCTTAACTGACTTGCCTAGTTAAATAAAGGTTAAATTTAAAAAATGTTTTGGGAAAAAAAGAGGGTTTCTTGTTGGAAATGTTGATGTATTTCCTCCCGGTTTGTTTGTTTTTATTCTGTTTGGTGGCTAATGAATACTAACCTCCTGCTCTTCATTCAGGTACCGGGCGGACACTCAGACGTACCAGCCGTACAACAAAGACTGGATCAAGGAGAAGATTTACGTGCTCCTGCGGCGTCAGGCCCAACAAGCTGGGAAGTAAAGGCAGGCAGGAAGGGGCGTAGCCAAGAGGTTGCCCCCATTGCACAGATCGAGGGTCAGTTTGCTCTACCACGATCAGAACCCAAACCACTAGGAGGTAAAAACCCTGATTCTGGAACAGTGCATGGGGGCAACTTCATCAGATGGGTGTAGGGGTGGGCCTTGGTTTTATTGGTCTGGGTTATTACTGGGCTGTATAAAGGGAGGGGGACAGTGGCCCTGTTCGAGTACACACAAAACAAAGTGCAGCCTCCCTTCCTTGAGAATCACAGATCTAGAAGTGATTGGATAGATGCGAGCAAGGTTATCAACCTATTGCTTTCGCCAATCCAACCAGATCAGATCAGTGAATACTCCAAGGAAGGGAGAAAACAACTATATTGAAGGTATTCTAACTGGGACTGATCTGGGGGTGGGGTGATGGGACAGTTATCTATGGGGTGGGGCTTGGGAGACAAGCCTGTGATTTGTTTGGGTCTATTTGTGGGAGGGACTAGTTGCTTGGTGAAGATGGGTCTATTGAACAGAAGAAAAACGAGCTAAAAACAGGACAACTATTTAAGTACTGTTTTTCTTTCTGTTCAAGGAAGAGGGATATGAGTGACTATTTGCTTTGTTTTTATACATTTTAAGGGAGAACTGAATTGTAACATGCCACTAAGGGTGTGATTTTGTTCATTAAAAAAAATGAAATTAAAATGTTGATTTTTGATTTAGGGTGATGTTAGTGTCAGTAGATTAATTTCCATATTTGCACCTCTTACTGTCATTCTCATTTTAAACCTGTCTGTTTTTGTAAACGTATTTGCCTGACATCTGATTTCATGTTCATTTGTTATTTTCTCTGAATACAGGAAATGAACTATTGTTTTCAGATTTGATTTGTGGAGTGTCTTTTTTACTGAAAGCATATCAATATACTTCTTATGGTACAGACTGCATCTATGCTTTTATACTGAGATGAGAACAAGCAGAGCGGAAGAGGCAAATCTTTATGTAAAGATTATCAATATATAGCTCGTCTTCGGTGTAATGAAGATTCACAAATGGATTGAATTCCTTAGATAGAAACATTTGGTAAATTACCAGAGGATGAAACATGACATTCTCTAGGGAGACCTGAATCTGAAAAGATTCTTCCAAATAATTTAATATTTTCCTATTACTGTGCACGTGTAGTAGTTATGATTCCTGGTCATTAGCTGCATATATCTTCATATTTTGCACCAAGTGATGCTGAGAGGCTCTTCTTGTCTTACGTTTTGAAACCTGTGTACTGTTGCTTTAAAATGTGGCGGGCTGCTCGATATGCACCCAGCTGCAGCCCCACAGAAGCCTGCCACTAAAACTAGGCAGGTTTCCATTGACCCAGGTTTATTCAACAAAAGCAATGTCGGAAATGTGACGTGAAATGGAATATATAGAGACATTTTCAAAAAATGAAAGTTTTTATCCTTTCAACAGTGGTGGATTTATATTTTGGTAAAACTTTATTGCGAACAAATGATAGAAACAGTGATTTTTGAATAAGTGATTAATGCTGACTCATTTTGAAGGTACGCAGGGCAGGTAATATCATCACGTAACTATAACTCACCAGTCCGCATTTCATTCATTCAAGCATATGCTTGCAGGACAGAGCAACAAATTTAATGTATTTGGCACATGCACCGAATACAATAGATGTAGACTTTACTGTGAAATGCTTACTTATGAGCTAACAATGCTGAGTTAAAGTGAGAAAGATGTGCTGATAAAAAAAAAGAAGTAGTAAAACAAAACAACAATAAGGCTATCTATAAGGAGTACCGGTACCAAGTCAATGTGCAGGTGTACATGTAGGTAGGGGTAAAAGTGACTAGGCAGCAGCAGCATATGTGTATGTGTGTAGCGTACATATGCGTGTGTGTGGGTAGAGCCTATGAAGATGGGGGTGTGCTCGGCCCTCTGTTTCCTGTAGTCCACAATAAGCTCCTTTGTTTTGCTGACATTGAGGGAGAGGTTGTTGTCCTGGCACCACATTGCCAGTTCTCTGACCTCCTCCCTATAGGCCATCTCATCGTTGTCGGTGACCACTGTTGTGTTGTCAGCAAACTTAATGATGGTGTTAGAGTCATGTTTGGCCACGCAGTCGTGGGTGAACAGGGAATACAGGAGGGGACTAAGTACACATCTCTGAAGGGCCCCAGTGTTAAGGATCAGCGTGGCAGACGTGTTGTTGCCTACTCTTACCACCTGGGGGAGGCCCGTCAGGAAGTCCAGGATCCAGTTGCAGAGGGAGGTGTTTAGTCCCAGGGTTCTTAGCTTAGTGATGAGCTTTGTGGGCACTATGGTGTTGAACGCTGAGCTGTATGTAGACAATGAACACCATTCTCACATAGGTGTTCCTTTTGTCCAGGTGAGAAAGGTCAGTGTGGAGTGTGATTGAGATTGCGTCATCTGTGGATCTGTTGGGGCGGTATGCGAACTGGAGTGGGTCTAGGGTGTCCGGGAGGATGCTGTTGATGTGAGCCATGACCAGCCTTTCAAAGCACTTCATGGCTACCGATGTGAGTACCACAGGGCGGTAATCATTTAGGCAGGTTACCTTCGCTTCCTTGGGCACAGGGATTATGGTGGTCTGCTTGAAACATGTAGGTATTACAGACTCGGTCAGGGAGAGGTTGAAAATGTTAGTGAAGACACTTGACAGTTGGTCCGCGCATGCTTTGCGTACACATCCTGGTAATCCGTCTGGCCCAGCGGCATTGTGAATGTTGACCTGTTTAAAGGTTTTGTTCACATCAGCAACCGAGAGCGTTATCACACAGTCATCCAGAACAGCTGGTGCTCTCGTGCATGCTTCCGTGTTGCTTGCCTCGAAGCGAGCATAAAAGGCATTCAGCTCATCTGGTAGGCTTGCGTCACTGGGCAGCTTGCGTCTTTGTAGTCCCTTTGTAGTCCGTAATAGTTTTCAAGCCCTGCCACGTCTGACAAGCGTCAGAGCCGGTGTAGTAGGATTCAATCTTAATCCTGTATTGACGCTTTGCTTGTTTGATGGTTTGTCTGAGGGCATAGCGGTATTTCTTATAAGCGTCCGGATTAGTCTCCCGCTCCTTGAAAGCGGCAGCTCTAGCCTTTAGCTCGATGCGGATGTTGCCTGTAATCCATGGCTTCTGGTTGGGATATGTACGTACAGTCACTGTGGGGACGACGTCATCGATGCACTTATTGATGAAGCCGATGACAGAGGTGGTTTACTCCTCAATGCCATTGGATGAATCACGGAACATATTCCAGTCTGTGCTAGCAAAACAGTCCTATAGTGTAGCATCCGCGTCATCTGACCACTTCCGTACTGAGGGAGTCACTGGTACTTCCTGCTTTAGTTTTTGCTTGTAAGCAGGAATCAGAAGGATAGATATATGGTCAGACTTACCAAATGGGGGCGAGGGAGAGCTTTGTATGCATCTCTGTGTGTGGAGTAAAGGTGGTCTAGGATTTTTCTTCCCCCTGGTTGCACATGTGATATGCTGGAAAAATTAATTGTAGGTCATCAATTTTATTTTCAAATGATTGCACGTTAGCAAGAAGAACGGATGTCAGTGGGAGTATACTCGCTCGCCTCCGGATTCTCAGAAGGCTGCCCGATATGCGGCCCCTTGTCCGGGAAAGTAGTCTTGTCAGGTATCCCGCACTCCGGCCTCTTCCTTTTTCCGAGTCTCAGGGATTTGGGCCTGGTCCGGAATGAGCAGCATGTCTTTCGCCTCCGACTCATTGAAGTAGAAATACTCATCCAAATCGATGTTAGTTATCGCTGTTCTGATGTCCAGAAGCTCTTTTCTGTCATAAGAAACGATGGCGGAAGCATTATGTACTAAAGAAGTTAACACACAAAATAGCACAATTGGTCAGGAGCCTGTAAAACGGCTGCTATACCCTCCAGCGCCATTCAAACCCTGCCGAGCACACAAAGATTCAAGTGGACGGAGGAAGAGACCAAAGAGTTTTTTGGTTTGATTCAAAAGTATTAAAGATGGAAACCGCCAAAGAAACGCCTCATTGTTTGAACAATTACTGTAAATAAGACATGCAGAGTAAGGGCCATAACAAAGCCTGGCACATCTTAAGATCCAAGTGGAAGGCCTTGAAACAGCGCTACCTGAGTGAAAAAAGAGAGCTTCCTCGAAGTGGTCCTGGAGGTAAAAGCATGTTCCACTTCCAGAAAGAATGAAATCCTAGGACAAAGACCTGTTGTTTCAATGCACACCAACATAAACAGCTCACGTGCTGGTAAGTAATGTTACGTTAGGCTATAGGACTTCAGCAAGGTAACTGACAATTGCCCTGAGGGAGAGGCGTCCGTAGACGACGAGGAGGATGACACCCTGGAGAGAGTACCTACAGGTAGGCCTATGTATAAATTCCTCTTAAGAAACTATTAGGTTGGCATTGGCTTATCATGAGGCTGTAGCCTACTTTGCTACTAACTGAAGAAATGCTGAAAATTAGTTGGCTAGCCCATATAATAATGCCTATGTAGATACAACATACACTAGATGGCCAAAAGTATGTGGTCATGTGCTCATCGAACATCTCATTCCAAAATCATGGGCATTAATATGGAGTTGGTCCCCATTTTGCTGCTATAACAGCCTCCACTCTTCTGGGAAGGCTTTCCACTAGATGTTGGAATATTGCTGCGGGGACTTGCTTCCATTCAGCCACAAGAGCATTCGTGAGGTTGGGCGAATAGGCCTGGCACGCAGTCGGCGTTTAGGGCTCTGTGCAAGTCAGTCAAGTTCTTCCACACAGATCGCGACAAACCATTTCTGAATGGACCTTGCTTTGTGCACGGGGGAATTGTCATTCTGAAACAGGAAAGGGCCTTCCCTAAACTGTTGCCACAAAGTTGGAAGCACAGAATCGTCTAGAATGTCATTTTATGCTGTAGTGTTAAGTTTTCCCTTCATTGTAAGGGGCCTAGCCTGAACCATGAAAAACTGTCCCAGACCATTATTCCTCATCCACCAAACTTTTACAGTTGGCACTTTGCATTGAGGCAGGTAGTGTTCTCCTGGCATCCGCCAAACCCAGATTAGTCCGTCAGACTGCCAGATGGTGAAGCGTGATTGATCACTCCAGAGAACGCGTTTCCACTGGTCATGAGAACAATGGCTGTGAGTTTTACACCACTCCAGCCGACGCCTGGCATTGTGTTTGGTGATCTTAGGCTTGTGTGCAGCTGCTTGGCCATGGAAACCCATTTCATGAAGCTCCCGATGAACAGTTCTTGTGCTGACGTTGCTTCCAGAGGCAGTTTGGAACTCGGTAGTGAGTGTTTCAACCGAGGACAGAGGATTTTTACGCGCTACGCGCTTCATCACTTGCCGGTCCTGTTCTGTGAGCTTGTGTGGCCTACCACTTTGTGGCTGAGCTGTTGTTGCTCCTAGACGTTTCCACTTCACAATAACAGCACTTACAGACCGGGGTAGCTCTAGCAGGGCAGAAATTTGACACATGAGAATTACTAGAATATGGCAAATATTAGTAAATTCTTGCATTCTATCCATACTGGCTTTGTCATGCCACCTGAGAAATGAAACAGATACTAATGTGCAATTTGACTAAATGGAAACACTTCAACCACTTCATTTTTATTTGACATTCTAGTTTTTAGCATTTAAAAAATGTTTTTTAGATGTGACATTATGTCCAGCTGTTTTTACAGATACAAGACAATTAAATGTGATCGCATCATAGCAGGAAATTGTTGCATCAATTTTCTATGAGAAAATGTGCCATCTACTGGACATGGTTAATTCCTACCACATACATGTGAACTCCTCATTTTCTTTCTTAGATTTTCTCCTTTCCTCGCTCTCTTTCCAACCTCATTTCCTGTGAAATGTTTACTTACAAGCCTTTAACCAACAATGCAGTTTTAAGAAAATAGAGTTGAGAAAATATTTACTAAATAAACTAATGTAAAAAAAAAAGTAACACAATAAAATAACAATAACGAGACTATATAGAGGTACCGAGTCAATGTGCGGTTAGTTGAGGTAATTGAGGTAATATGTACATGTAGGTAGGGGTAAAGCAAATATTCATAGATAATGAACAGCGAGTAGCAACAGTGTAAAAAAACCTTCCTTTCCTTCCCTACTTCTCATTCCTTCCTACTACTTCTATTCCCCTTATCTCCTTTCCTTACCTAGCTTCCTTTCCTTTACTCATTTTCTTTCCTAGATTCCTTTCTCGCTTTCCTCACTCCATTTTCTAACTCCCTATCTTTTCCTCTTTCCTAGCTTCCTTTCCTAACCCCCTTACCTCCTTTCCTAGATTCCTTTCCATCCCTACCACTCTTTCCTCCCCTCCTTCTCTATCTCCCTTTCCTTAAAGTTAGCAAAGGAGGAAAGAAAAAGTTCACATGTATGTGCTAGGGATTAACCACGGCCTGTAGATGGAGATAGTATTGGTTTTAGTGACAGGCTACTGTGGGGCTGCAGCTGGATACTATTGTGCTGCCCTGTTGTTGCTGTGCTGGAAACCCCGTACTGACTTTCTGAAGGGACCCAAGATGGCTGAATGGTCACAGAAGCTGTAGTTAACAATTATCTAGATAAGCAATATGATGGAAATGAATGACAAATAATGTTAGTATGTGAAACATAACATTGGGGGGAGTTATACGATTACAGCTTGATGGTCTTCCTCATTTTGAAATGCAAGGACACCCAGTGAGAAAGACGGATTTCTCCGCGGCCCGGAGACAGAACATGGCGGAACACTTGGGAAAGAAATAGCTAGCTAGCAGCTAACGTATTATAGAAAGCCGTATAGCTGATCGGAAACGTCGGGCTACATTTAACGACACTGTTTGCGGTTCGTAAACGGGCAATAATGTAACCGGTGTATGGTATTTGTCGATGTATAATAATGTACTGTTTTCATAAGATGTTGAATGTAGCAAGGCAGTTAGCCGACTAGCTAGCTAACGTGCTAGCTAGTTAGCTCCGGTAGATAGCTAGCTAGCTAGCATACAGCAATTATCTCAGTGTACTATAGCTGAAGTCCTCTAACATAGCCATAATATTACACTTAATGTTTCCCATTCGAACCTAGTTTATATACGTATTATTTGGTCTATGGTTGTACTGTTTGTGTAGCTAGTTTCTGAAGGAGAATGTGTAGGTAGCTAGCGAGCTAACTGATCTGCTAGACAGCGCGAACGGACGCGTCGTAGGCTTTTTGGTTTGCGCGAGACAAGTTTTGTGGTTGCCAGCTAGCATCTGTAGCAAGCTACACATAGCGAACTGTGATAACTAGCTAGTTAATCTAGTTTTTGAAATCTTCTGAATAAGTGGATCTACATTAGTTGATCCTCACAACCACCATACTAGGCAGTCGGTAGAGTTGGCGCGTTGCCGCGCAAGGTAAACAGAAGTCGGCTGGGGAAAGCGGTCACGACCACCTGCCAAGATGACGGACACCCGCCGCCGAGTCAAAGTTTATACGCTCAACGAGGACAGACAATGGGACGACCGCGGCACCGGACACGTCTCCTCGGGCTATGTAGAGCGGCTGAAAGGCATGTCTCTGCTGGTGCGAGCGGAGAGCGATGGTGAGTCAGGTAAAAGTATTGTTATACTCTCACTAATTCTCACAACCATTGATTGATTACTATACTCTTTGTTCTGATCATGTCACGATGTTGTTGATAACACCTAGCTAGCTATCTGTAAACAAACTACGTAGCCTCGTTTTTGTGTACTATTATGAAGACCGTCAAAAGAGGAGCCTCGATATCTAATTAGTGGGTGGTCCATTGAGCCCTTGAGTCCTATACAAGTCACCGACCCTGAATCTTCATACTATGTGCACTAAAAGATACAAATACATAGCTAGAAGTGATCATGGAATATCATGCCCCATCTCAGCCAGGCCCCTGTTGTAAATGCATCTAAACAGTATGTTATTGCCTTAAAGTTACATAATCACACTGTCCCCACAGCCACCCAAAGAGGGGCCGAGATACACAACTCCCGATTTAGCCCCCTGCCGTCCTTTTGCAGCAGCGAGCTGCGTACACTTCAGCTGTGGAAATCTTTGTGCAAAGCTGCATGTTAGTTTTTGGTGTTATCGCTAACTCACTTTGTGTTTCTTCACATCCCCAGGTTCCCTACTGCTGGAGTCGAAGATAAACCCAAACACAGCCTACCAGAAACAACAGGTCAGTCACTTGCTAGACGAAGACTCTTGAATGTTAGCGTAATGTTTCCTGTCTTATTCTAACAGTGTATGTATGATAGTAATAGTGCTGTTTTGTCTCTTTCCATCAGGACACGTTGATAGTATGGTCGGAGGCTGAGAACTATGACCTGGCCCTCAGCTTCCAGGAGAAGGCCGGCTGTGATGAGATCTGGGAGAAAATCTGTCAGGTAATCCCACTTTTCTTCTCTGTGTGTGTGTGTGTGCGTGCGTGCGTGTGAGCATAAGATGAAGGTGGAACATACTCAACTCTATTGTCTTGAGGCTAGAAGCCAAAAATCCCTTAATAATGAAGTATAATTATATGTTTAGCACTCACTTAATGTGAGAGAATTTATTTTTCTACATTTCTAAGTATGGTTGAAAGGTTAGAGCATGCATGTTCATGTATAACTAATGCCTTCATGCGTTGTGTTTTGACTCGTGTTTCTCTCTGTTCTGTCGCTAATGTTGTACTGTTATAACTCATTGGTTTGTTCATGTGATTTTTGACTCCCGTGTCTCCGTCCCATCTCTACCAGGTCCAGGGCAAGGACCCGTCGGTGGACATCACCCAAGAGCTGGTGGACGAGTCGGAGGAGGAGCGCTTCGACGACATGTCCTCCCCGGGGCTCGAGCTCCCACCCTGCGAGCTGGGCCGCCTCGAGGAGCTCGCAGAACTTGTGGCCTCCTCCCTCCCCTCGCCCTTACGCCGTGAGAAACTGGCCCTGGCTGTGGAGAACGAGGGCTACATCCGCAAGCTCCTGGAGCTCTTCCGCCAGTGCGAGGACCTGGAGAACGCCGACGGCCTCCACCACCTCTACGAGATCGTCAAGGGCATTTTCCTGCTGAACCGCACGGCCCTGTTCGAGGTCATGTTCTCAGAGGAGTGCATCATGGACGTGATTGGCTGCCTGGAGCACGACCCGGTGCTGGGGGCTGCGCCGCGGCGCCACCGTGACTTCCTCACCAAGACTGCCCGCTTCAAGGAGGTGATCCCCATCGGCGACCCCGAGTTGCGTGCCAAGATCCACCAAACGTACCGGGTGCAGTACATCCAGGACATGGTGCTGCCCACGCCGTCGGTGTTCGAGGAGAACATGCTCTCCACGTTGCACTCGTTCATCTTCTTCAACAAGGTGGAGATCGTGGGCATGCTGCAGGTGAGTCTGTGGGGACACGGGGAGGGCACCAGCATGCACAGTGAACACAAACATGTTTTGTATTTTTTCCTCGTTACTTTCTTTCTATAATTAGTAACATTTTATCTCTGCATTGTTGTCCCGTAAGTAAGCGTTTCACTGTTAGTCTGCACCTGTTTACCAAGGATGTAACATATGATTTGATTTTGATTTGAATTAAGTGGCCACAGTCAGGACATCATAGGCCAGAGTAAGGTGCTACACACACACATGCAGGTGTACACATGGGGAGCAGGGAGCGTGCTGTAATGGTGAAATGTCAGCGATTTCTGTGTTTTGGTTTTTATTTACGTAGAGTTTTTCTTATGATAGCCATATAAACCCCAGTCTGAGTACCAGTCGCTTATGTTCCACTCCTTGTCATTGACAAATAAACGGGCCTTTCGGCAATCTCAACATTCAATGTGTGCTGGATTTACAGTGGAGTTGCTCATTGGTTGTTGGAAATAACATTGAATATTTTCCATGATGACATGTGGAGCCTGAAATAGAATTATAATTTATAACAAAGTCAAAAATAAACATTTAGCTGTTAGCTAGGCAAGTTGTTGTATTTTAAGGCAATTTGTGATTTGAATTGCGTTATGCATTTAGATGTGAGCTAGAAACTTTTGACAGACTGGTTTCATCTGGACAAACAAACTGTTGCTTAGCAACCATATACCAACATGTTCTATGAAGAGAAAAAGTGGTAGTTCCAATATTTGCATAATCGTTGTGATTGGATGATAACTGTGAGGGTGATCTTCTCAAGCTCATTATTGATAGTGTTCGTATTTGAAGATGGCAGAAAGGCCAGTCTCTTTGGCACATGACATGGAGTACAGGAAGTGGATAAGCTAGTAAAGAGACTGGTACCCAGGCTATATGAACCATACCTAGAGCCCAGAGATTTCTCTGGTTGGGTTTATTCTCCTGGCCCTAACCAAACCTCTTGGAACTAAAATAAATGGTCAGCCTTTGTATCAGTACAGAGGCACCAGATAAAGTCTATATATGCTGTGTGTTCTCACTATAAAGGAAGCGTGTGCTTTTTAGTTTGTCTTGTATGTGCTGTACCCATGGTCAATGATTGGCTACTTTTATGGTCAAGTGACCTTATGGTTTTTGCACTGTCAACTCCACACCTTGTTTGTGTACGGTAGTCTCCGTGGAAACGGCAGAGTGTTTTGTAAACAAGTTATGCTGTTTGGGGGGAAACGGACAGACATGGGCTGTGTTAATCAGGCACCAAAGGGAAGAAAGCAGACTGAAGCAGCCAGGGACTAGCTGGGCTTGTCCAATAAGAAAAGTTAATTTGCTGACTCTGAAACTAGGCTAACTATGGTAAAAATGTTGTGACTAGGAATTACTTAGGTGCTGATGCAATATGTATACTGAACAAAAATATAAACGCAATATGTAAAGTGTTGGACCCATGTTTTATGAGTTGAAATAAAAGATCCCAGATATTGTCCATACACTAGTGAGCCTGACAGGTGTGGCATATCAAGAAGCTGATTAAACAGCATGATAATTACGCAGGTGCACCTTGTGCTGGGGAAAATAAAAGGCCACTCTAAAGTTTTGTCATAACTCAATGCCACAGATGTTTTGAAGGAGTTTGCAATTGGCATGCTGACTGTAGGAATGTCCACCAGATCTTTTGCCAGAGAATTGAATTCATTTCTCTACCATAAGCCACCTCCAACGTCGTTTTAGAGAATTTGGCAGTATGTCCATCCGGCCTCACTACCGCAGACCACGTGTATGGTGTCGTGTGGGCGAGTGGTTTGCTGATGTGAACAGAGTGCCACATGGTGGGGTTATGGTGTGGGCAGGCATAAGCTACGGACATCAAACACTATTACTTTTTATCGATGGCAATTTGAATGCACAGAGATGCCGTGATGAGGCCCATAGTCATGCCATTCATCCGCCGCCATCACCTCATGTTTCAGCATGGTAATGCACAGCCTCATGTCGCAAGGATCTGAACAAAATTCCTCAAGGTTGTAATTATCCCAGTTCTTCCATGTCCTGCGTGCGTGACCCATTGACCATGTCTGGGATGTTCAGGACCGGCGTGAATGACAGCGCATTCCAGTTCCCGCCAATATCCAGCAACTTCGCACAACCATTTAAGAGGAGTGGGACAACATTCCTCAGGCCACAATCAACAGCCTGATTAGCTCTATGCAAAGGAGATGTCAAACTGCTTGAGGAAAATGGTGGTCACACCAGATACTGACTGGTTTTCCTTCTGTGACCGACATATGCATATCTGTATTCCCAGTCGTGAAAAATCCATAGATTAGGGTCTAATGAGTTTATTTCAATTGACTGATTTCCTTATATGAACTGTAACTCAGTAAAAATCTTTGACATTTTTGCATGTTGCGTTTTTTAACATTTTTGTTCGGTATATTACGATTCTAAATGTATTTCGATTCTGCTATTTTAAATGTTACAAACATATTGCTCACTATATGTCTGGTGCGGTGGGATAAACGAGAGCCATTCCAAAACTAGGTTTTGATCAGTCATGGAAATAAGTGCTGAAAACATGTTGACTCACCATTTTAAAAAGAGAAGGTGCTATAGAAGGAAACAAGAGTTTTGTCACAGGTACTTCCCACTAGCACAAAAAGAATACCGTGATTAATGTTTTTTTTTTTTTTTGCAATACAAGTAAATAAATATGCCGCTATGTAACAATCATTTCCCCCCCCCCATCACTAATTAGGACTTCTCATAAAGGTCCTTTATCTAGGAAACGGTTTTCAACTTCCTCTTACAGTGAGTCAGGGTTGTTAAGCTCAAATGTTTTTCAACTAAAAGTTAAAATGAGTGTTCTTATTGGACAAGGACGGGTAGTACTTCCTCTTTTTGGAAAGATGTTCTCTTGTTTCGTGCCTATTGAAACAACCCCAGGGTAAACATGGCATGTTGGGACAGCTAAACATCAGCAGACCTATTGACCATGATAGCTTCAGATACAAATTACCTTCATAGGCACATATCTATGATCAGTTTAAACCCTCTCCAACCATAGCCATTTGGGAGTCAAACTCAAAAACGGACAGATCTGTGTCCGTGTACAACTTTATGGCGTTATCATCCTCCTCATCCTTTGTTCTCTTGTTTTTCTTTCCTTCACGGTCAGGACGATGAGAAGTTCCTGACAGACCTCTTTGCACAGCTCACAGACGAGGCCACCGACGACGACAAGCGATACGAACTGGTACGCCAACTGACATCAGCACAGACGCAACTAATGCCGGACTCCCACTAGGTCGCATTACCAGGCCGGTGGGGCTTGGCCTTGTAATGTGAATCAAGCACAAGGGTTTATTTGTACAAAATGGACAATTATTACCGCCTTTCTCACACATTGTATAGTAGTCATTGGCAAACATGAAGTTCTCTTCCCCACAGGTAAACTTCCTAAAGGAGTTCTGCGCCTTCTCCCAAACGTTACAACCTCAAAACAGAGAAGCCTTCTTCAAGACACTGTCGAACATGGGCATTCTCCCTGCACTAGAGGTGGTACTGGTGAGAGCCCACACAGCACTCCAGACCTGGGTCATACACGACAAATACTTGAAAGTGTTTGAGGATTTTATTTTCATAGTCTTGGGGAGAAGGAGAAATGTATTGTTTGTCAAATGTGACAAAATGGCAGCTGTTCTTGCCATGATTATGGTCTGTGTGTAATTTTAACGTTTTATTAGTTGTATGTATGGCATACACCGTCCAATGAAATGCTTACTTGCAGGTTCCTTCTGGACAATGCAACAACAATAATAAATAATAATAGGAACATAAAGTAAATGTCTCAGAACAGAATAAACATTTTAACATCCGTATAATACAGGAAGGCCCAATTTATAGTACTGTATTTACACGTGTTTGGGGATGAGGGTATTGGTGAAGTGTTTAAATTGTGCAGTTTTTAGCGATCATGTAATTTTAGTTTTGTGTTTTGTGCACATAAAGAATTAATAGTGTTACTTATAAGCCCATGTGAGCTGACCACCAATAGGTGTATGACACTGGAATAAAATCAATCAATCAACATCAGTTGATTAAGGCGTCAGGGTGAGAAATGGTCAGATAACTTTTGGAAGCGTTCCATTTGACCAGGCAAACTAAATCAAATACCGCTCAAGCATTTGACTGATCTTTTTTGACCAGCGTACTAAGGTGCCATCAGCCTTTAACAATTACTAACAAATTCAGATGTTTTTTTCCCTTGACTAACTACGTATGATGATGTTATTCTAGTCTAATCTGTTCTACTCCGTAATATTCTATTCCATTGTGTTCTGTGACTGATGTCGTGTGTTTGTGTGTGT
The DNA here is from genome assembly GCF_016432855.1 of Salvelinus namaycush. NCBI lineage: Eukaryota > Metazoa > Chordata > Actinopteri > Salmoniformes > Salmonidae > Salvelinus > Salvelinus namaycush. The sequence goes on from NC_052335.1 coordinate 33,712,033, forward strand.
GTGTGTTTGTGTGTGTGTGTGCGCGCCATCAGGGGATGGATGATGTGCAGGTGCGTGGCGCGGCCACTGATATCTTCTCCTATCTGGTGGAGTACAACCCCTCTATGGTACGAGAGTTTGTCATGCAGGAGTCCCAGCAGAACGACGACGTGAGTACAGCTCTCACCTATACCAGGGATGTGTTTTAAGATGAACCAAACATAAGCAAACACAATTAAGCGGGGAGGGATGTACAGTTGAGGTTGGAATTTTACATACACTTAGGTTGGAGTCATTAAAACTTGTTTTTCAACTACTCTGCAAATTTCTTGTTAACAAACTATAGTTTAGGCAAGTCGGTTAGGACATCTACTTTGTGCATGACACAAGTAATTTTTCCAACAATTGTTGACAGACAAATGATGTCATGGCTTTAGAAGGTTCTGATAGGTTAATTGACATCATTTGAGTCAATTGGAGGTGTACCTGTGGATGTATTTCAAGGCCTACCTTCAAACTCAGTGCCTCTTTGCTTGACATCATGGGAAAGTCAAAAGAAATCAGCCAAGACCTCAGAAAACAAATTGTAGATCTCTACAAGTCTGGTTCATCCTTGGGAGCAATTTCCAAACGCCTGAAGGTACCACGTTCATCTGTACAAACAATAGTACGCAAGTATAAACACCATGGGACCACGCAGCCGTCATACCGATCAGGAAGGAGAAGCGTTCTGTCTCCTAGAGATGAATGTATTTTGGTGCGAAAAGTGCAAATCAATCCCAGAACAACAGCAAAGGACCTTCTGAAGATGCTGGAGGAAACGGGTACAAAAGTACCTGTTTCCACAGTAAAACGAGTAAAGGTAAAACCTGAAAAGCCGCTCGGCAAGGAAGAAGGCACTGCTCCAAAACCGCCATGAAAAAGCCAGACTACGGTTTGCAGCTGCACATGGGGACAAGGATTGTACTTTTTGGAGAAACAGTTCTGGTCTGATGAAACAAAAATAGAACTGTTTGGCTATAATGACCATCGTTATGTTTGGAGGAAAAACGGGGAGGCTTGCAAGCCGAAGAACACCATCCTAACCGTGAAGCACGGGGGTGGCAGCATCATGTTGTGGGGGTGCTTTGCTGCAGGAGGGACTGGTGCACTTCAAAATAAATGGCATCATGGTGGAGGAAAATTTATGTGGATATATTGAAGCAACATCTCAAGACCTCAGTCAGGAAGTTAAAGCTTGGTCGCAAATGGGTCCTCCAAATGGACAATAACCCCAAGCATACTTCCAAAGTTGTGGCAAAATGGCTTAAGGACAACAAAGTCAAGGTATTTTAGTGGCCATCACAAAGCCCTGACCTCAATCCCAAAATTTGTGGGCAGAACTGAAAAAGCGTGTGCGAGCAAGGAGGCCTACAAACCTGACTCAGTTACACCAGCTCTGTCAGGAATGGGCCTAAATTCGCCCAACTTATTGTGGGAAGCTTTTGGAAGGCTACCTAAAACATTTGACCCAAATTTAACAATTTAAAGACAATGCAACCAAATACTAATTGAGTGTATGTAAACTTCTGACCCACTGGGAATGTGATGAAAGAAATAAAAGCTGAAATGAATCATTCTCTCTACTATTATACTGACATTTCACATTCTTAAAATAAAGTGGTGATCCTAACTGACCTAAAACAGGGAATTGTTACTAGGATTAAATGTCAGGAATTGTGAAAAACTGAGTTTAAATGTATTTGGCTAAGGTGTATGTAAACTTCCAACTTCAACAGTACCTGAATTTGTCCAATAGAAACTCTCGTTGTCATTGCAAAAAATGTTTTCCATTTGGTTTAAACGGTTGCCGTTGCAAAATGTTTGGAACTGGATTTGCTACGGTGTTTGTCTAATGAATACACCCCTGCATTCCCATTAGTAGGACATTCGAGATGCTAACCTCAAGAGTTATGGACTATCGAAATGGGACAAATATGAAACAACCAAAAAAACGGCCTGTTCCGGAATACTAGAGATCACTTTCGGTTCTGTTTCCGTTCCTCAATGTCGTTATTTTCCGGTTTTCGGTTCTGTTCCCTGAACCGGTTCCAACCACTGGTTTGAACATTGTGAGGGGTGACGTTCCAGGTTGTTCTTTTTGCTGTCGCACTGCTGTGCATTTCAGAATATTTCTAGGCTTATGTCCCATCAAAAAGATTCCTGAGACGTTACACACCTTTCCAGGCTTTGATCTTGAATCCTTTGGTAATCTGCACAGCTTGACTGCAATAAAAATGACCTGGAACGCCACCATTGTGCATGATGCTGCGTTCACATAGGCGACTCATCATGCCAGGATGAAACCTGATGTCATTGTTTGCAATGAGACAATGATGCCTAAAACATTGAACCTTTTGCCTTCTGTTAGCATAAGACTAGTCGTGAAGACCAACTAAAACAATAACTAGGCTCATTTCAATGTCTATCAGGATATGTTTAGCAACATCACCTACAGTGTAGCTAGGAAGTTTGGATGTTCAAAGTGCCATATTTGTTCAGTTTGGAATTTTGGATGTAGCTAAGCTAGCATGTTCTTCAAATCAGCCAGCCAGGCAAACTGCCAAGCAACGTAGGGTAGTCCACAAGTTTTCACGTCATCCGGTCTGACGTTCTTTGAGTCGCCTATGTGTTTTTAAAGGTAGCATGAGTGCTAGTGGTAATATTGCCTCTAGACGCTGATCTTGGGTCATTTTTGCATTTCCCCCACTACTGGTTAGGTTTGGGGGAGGGAAAGCTGATCCCAGATCTGTCCCTAGGGGAGCAGTGCTAATGGTGTCTGTCTAAAGTCTCTCTTGTATCTCCCACCGTGTCTCTCCCAGGACATTCTGCTGATCAACCTGATCATCGAGCACATGATCTGTGACACTGACCCCGAGCTGGGCGGCGCCGTGCAGCTGATGGGCCTGCTGCGCACCCTGGTGGACCCTGAGAACATGCTGGCTACCGCCAACGTGAGTAGAGCTCGCTTCTTACCTCTTAACCTCTTCCTCTCACCCTTCCTTACACCTCTCACTCTTCCTTACACCTCTCACCCTTCCTTACACCTCTCACCCTTCCTCTCACCTCTCACCCTTCCTTTCACCTCTCACCCTGAGCTAACAACCCTCACCCGGGAACATGCTGGTCATCGCCAACGAAAGTCTAGCTCCTTCTCACACCTCTCTCCTCTCGTCCGGAGACGAGGCCTCTCTCTCGTCTAACCCCTGGTGTAGATCTCCTGTGTTTTGTTGAAGCTTTTTTTTGCTTGGGAGTGTTTGTAACTCACAGTTTGTCTCTGGTCCTCCTGCAGAAAACGGAGAAGACTGAGTTCCTCAGCTTCTTCTACAAGCACTGCATGCACATCCTCTCTGCTCCTCTACTGGCCAACACCACAGACGACAAACTCAGCAAAGGTGAGTCATCAATCCCCTGTGCGTGTGTGTGTGCGCGTGCGTGCCAAGATGACATTATTTTTGACCTGTCCATGGCCCACTGTAAATGTGTGAGTTCTCTGATTATCATGAGGACGGACACGTTCACTGAAAGTTATACATACAGGCACGCTCACCTGAGATGAGTTACTGTATGTGTGAGTGAATGAACACCAATCTTACACACACACACACACACTCACCATATGAGCCAGTGTACTGTATGTGTGTGAGTGCTTTATGATAGTTATGAACCCCCCCCAAACACAGTAACCACCTCTCTCCCCCAGATGACTTCCAGACGTCTCAGCTGCTGGCTCTGATCCTGGAGCTGCTGACGTTCTGCGTGGAGCACCACACCTATCACATCAAGAACTACATCATCAACAAGGACGTGTTACGCCGGGTCCTGGTGCTCACCGCCTCGCAGCACGCCTTCCTGGCCCTTTGTGAGTCCCCTATATATATATATTTTGAATGCAAAATAGGTGACCTACGTGATTTGTGTAGATCCGATGAGAAAAGTTTGGGAGGAAGGGGGGGCTTTGGATGACTCCTTGCCATTCCTCAAGTTATAACACGTTAGTGCTTACTGGACCCTGGAAATGTTCACTAGCTACTAGCTAACGAACTAACCACGATCTGTTAACTAATGTTTTCCCTCTAAAGTATGTGGCTAATTTTCAGAATGAGAGAATTAGGTGAAAATGAGGTGTTGCTTGTTCAACAAGTGGATTGAGGGTTAAAGTGTAGCTGGAGCTGGGCCTGGCTTAAGCTGGATGCCACCATAGAGGTGAAAGGAACACCACATCTTTCTCACTTTTGCTGGCACATTGTAGAACAGATGTCCACAGGCAGAAAGTGTACAATGTAGTAATGTGTAGCCCAAAGATATTGCTTTTGTTGTGTTGAACTTGACAGTAACACGTGTGAATGAGGGGGGATTATCATTTTTTTTAAACTCAGTGAATGTTATTTTTGCACACATGTAGCCTTGTGCACTTGATCAATGTCTACTATAGTGTCCACTATAATAGAGAAACAATAGAATGCCTGTTTGTTTCATTCTATTTCTACTTGAAGATGTTTTTTCCCCAAGTGCAATATTTATGTGTGTGTGGTCACAAGCGTTCTATTATAAAGGCTGTCATGGTAACAAGCATTCTATTATAAAGGCTGTCATGGTAACAAGCATTCTATTATTAAGGCTGTCATGGTAACAAGCATTCTATTATTAAGGCTGTCATGGTAACAAGCATTCTATTGTAAAGGCTGTCATGGTAACAAGCATTCTATTGTAAAGGCCGTCATGGTAACAAGCATTCTATTATAAAGGCTGTCATGGTAACAAGCATTCTATTATAAAGGCCGTCATGGTAACAAGCATTCTATTGTAAAGGCTGTCATGGTAACAAGCATTCTATTGTAAAGGCTGTCATGGTAACAAGCATTCTATTGTAAAGGCCGTCATGGCTAACTGCAATATTACTGTATTGTTTTTTCTAATTTGCGGTAAAGTCTAGGTAACAAATAACATTAGATTGCATTCTTTACATGTTTTAGCTGTGAGTCAAGTTCACATTAACTACTTTTTATTTTACACACAGAGACTGATCATGTAGAATATATTCTTTGTTGTTTAATTAGTTAAAACCTGCATTTCCCCCTAGCAGGGTTTTTCTTTACATGTTTCAGTGCAACAAAAAAAGTGTCACCACACACCAAGCTTGCACTTGCTAGCTAATTTGTCCTTTTTAGCTAGCTTGCTGTTGCTAGCTAATTTGTCCTGGGATATAGACATTGAGTTGTTATTTTACCTGAAATGCACAAGGTCCTATACTCTGCCAATTAATCCACACATAAAACGGTCAACCGAATCGTTTCTAGTATACATATCTCTCCTCCTTCTAGGCTTTTTCTTCTCTTGACTTTATATTGCGATGGGCAACTTTCATTAATTAGGTGCATTACCGCCACTGACCTCGTTCATCTTTCAGTCACCCACGTGGGTATAACCATTGCGGAGATGGCATGTGGGTGCCTGCTTCTATAAACCAATGAGGAGATGGGAGAGACAGGACTTGCAGCGGGATCTGCGTCAGAAATAGAACTGACTTCTATTTCAGCCCTTGGCAACGCAGACGCTTGTTGGCGCGCGCGAGCAGTGTGGGTGCAATAATTGAATAACATTTTGCAACATTCGCACACGCGGTGTAGTCAGCCTGTAACTTTTAGTACGACGGGTTTCCCTCATGGATTCTAGATTATTTTTTTCTTATCAGATCAGTGTAGATCTGAAATAAAATGTATATCTGGGGGGTTAAGTGTGTTTGTGGGTAGGGATAGGTGTTTTCATAACAATTATAATGCACACACACACAGTACATTGGGGGGGGGGGGGGCTGGTTTGGACTAATACATACCCATGTCTGTTCTACGAAATATATTCCCAAATAAATGTATATCTCAAATATTTTACTTTCTCTTACACTGTGTGCACTGAACTGACATGCACGATTGTTTGCGGACACTCTGATGTTCAGATGAAGGGAATTAACAGGTCTATAATGCACATCACTGTGGCAGCGGCGTGTAGCCTACGATAGCTGCCGGCTAAGTCATTCTCTCAGGATGGAACTGTCCAATGCTACTATTTCTGCCATCTAATGCTGTTATTAAAACTAAATCAGACAGCCCCATAGAAGAACAGTTTACCTAGGGATAGGGAGGGAAACATGTATTCTGACATGAAGTCAATGCACAGCAATTCTTAATGCAATCACAGGAAAACACTTTCGAAAGCAGTTTTTGTAAATGTATTTTGAAAGCCGTTTTGGCCTTTGTTAATAAAGAGGGTGATCCCAGTTTTCCATTGTCGCCACGTTTATTTCTCTACTCCTTCAATTGCTAGAGTGGCATCGTTTTACAAATGCGGTTACAACCGGCAATGACATAGCCCTACTTTGTAATAGAAACCAAAATAATCAACCTTTTTTTGAGTGAATAATAATAATAAGATGAATCAGGATGTTGTCCAATGGGGTAAATACAGGTGGACCAAGCCCATGCTTCAGCCTATATCAGATCCCTTCCCCCTGAGTGATACAGTGCATGTGGAAAGTATTCAGACCCCTTTCCTTTTTCCACATTTCTTACATTACAGCCTTATTCTAAAATGGATTAAATAAACTTTCCGGCTTCACCTGCGGTATCGTCTGAGACCAGCCACCCGGATAGCTGAGGAAACTGTGTGTTTGCACAATTTAATTGAATTCTTTTTAGAATAAGGCTGTAATGTAACAACATGTCGAGAATGGGAAGGGGTCTGAATACTTTCCAAATGCACTGTAGCTGATGTGAAATCACTAGCTAGTTTGTATCTAGCGATAGTAGTAACGGCCATCGTGCAATTGACGTCACCTTCCCTTAGACATAAAAGTCAACATGATAGACTAGTCTCTTGGCCTGTCAGCTAGCACGGCTGGATTTGGGTGGCAGGTGTTGTACAGAGTCTCTGGGTCTAACTCTGCTTTGGACAGACAGGGACGGAAGCTATATTGTCACACAGTGCTGACACTTCCTCTCATCCTACACCCTCTCTCCTCCACCCTCTCTCTCTCTCATTCCTCTCTCTCTCCTCCACCCTCTATCTCTCACCTCCTCCACCCTCTCTCTCCTCCTACACCCACCCTCTCTCTCCTCCTACACCCTCTCTCTCCTCCTCCACCCTCCCTCTCCTCCTACACCCTCTCTCTCCTCCTACACCCTCTCTCTCCTCCTACACCCTCTCTCTCCTCCTACACCCTCTCTCTCCTCCTACACCCTCTCTCTCTCCTCCTACACCCACCCTCTCTCTCTCTCCTACACCCACTCTCTCTCTCTCTCCTACACCCACTCTCTCTCTCTCTCCTACACCCACCCTCTCTCTCTCTCCTACACCCACCCTCTCTCTCTCTCCTACACCCACCCTCTCTCTCTCTCCTACACCCACCCTCTCTCTCTCTCCTCCTACACCCACCCTCTCTCTCTCTCCTCCTACACCCACCCTCTCTCTCTCTCCTCCTACACCCACCCTCTCTCTCTCTCTCTCCTCCTACACCCACCCTCTCTCTCTCTCTCTCCTCCTACACCCACCCTCTCTCTCTCTCTCTCCTCCTACACCCACCCTCTCTCTCTCTCTCTCCTCCTACACCCACCCTCTCTCTCTCTCTCTCCTCCTACACCCACCCTCTCTCTCTCTCTCTCCTCCTACACCCACCCTCTCTCTCTCTCTCTCCTCCTACACCCACCCTCTCTCTCTCTCTCTCCTCCTACACCCACCCTCTCTCTCTCTCTCTCCTCCTACACCCACCCTCTCTCTCTCCTCCCTTACCCTCTCTTCCAGGCGCGCTGCGCTTCATGCGGCGGATCATTGGTCTGAAGGACGAGTTTTACAACCGCTACATCATAAGGAACTTCCTGTTTGAGCCCGTGGTCAAGGCCTTTCTCAACAACGGCGCACGCTACAACCTCATGAACTCAGCCATCATAGAGATGTTTGAGTATGTCCGCGTGGTGAGTATTTTTCCACTTCCGATGTCTCATCTTTTTGTGATTGAACTTTTTATTGTAATTTTCAAATATATACACTGAAATAAAGTAATTAGGCCCTTATTTTTGGATTTCACATGACTGGGAAAACAGATATGCATCTGTTGATCACAGATACCTTTAAAAAAAGAAAAGTAGGTGTGTGGATCTGAAAAACAGTCAGTATCTGGTGTGACCACCATTTGACTCATGCAGCATGAGACATCTCCTTTCGCAAAGAGTTGATCAGGCTGTTGATTGTGGCCTGTGGAATGTTGTCCTACTCTTCAATGGATATGTGAAGTTACTGGATATTGGCGGGAACTGGAACACGTTGTCGTACACGTCGATCCAGAGCATCCCAAACATGCTGAATGGGTGACATGTCTGGTGAGTATGCAGGCCATGGAAGAACTGGGACATTTTCAGCATCCAGGAATTGTGTACAGTTTCTTGCGACATGGGGCCGTGTATTATCATGCTGAAACATGAGGTGATGGAGGTGGATGAATGGGACGACAATGGGCCTCAGGATTTTGTCACGGTATCTCTGCATTCAAATTGCCATTGATAAAATGCAATTGCCATCGATAAAATTGCAATTCATTGTCTGTAGCTTATGCCAGTCCAAACTGAAACCCCACTGCCACCATGGGGCACTCAGACCCTGGTGAGGATGACGAGCATGCAGATGAGCTTCCCAGAGGGAGTTTCTGACAGTTTGTGCAAAAAAAAATCAGTTGTGCAAACCCACAGTTTCCTCGGCTATCCGGGTGGCTGGTCTCAGACGATACCGCAGGTGAAGAAGCTGGGTGTGGTCTTGGGCTGGTGTGGTTACACGTGGTCAGGTGGCTTATGATAGAGAAATTAACATTCAATTCTCTGACAACAGCTCTAGTGGACATTCCTGCAGTCAGCATGCCAATATCACGCTCCATCCAAACTTGAGACATCTGTGGCATTGTGTTGTGTGACAACCTCACATTTTAGTGGCCTTACATTTTCTCCAGCACAAGGCGCACCTGTTTAATGATCATGCTGTTTAATCATCTTCTTAATATGCCAGGTGGATGGGTTATCTTGGCAACGGAGAAATGCTCACCAACAGGGATGTAAACAGATTTGTGCACAAAATGTTATCTATATACAGTACCAGTCAAAATTTAGAACACTTAATCATTCCAGGTTTTATTTATTTATTTATATTTTTAAACTTTTTAAATTATATTTTTAAACTATTTTCTACATTGTAGATTAATTGTGAAGACATCAAAACGATGAAATAACACCAAAAAAGTGTTTATATTTGAGATTCTTCAAAGTAGCCACCCTTTGCCTTGATGACAGTTTTGCACACTCTTGGCATTCTCTCAACCAGCTTCATGAGGTAGTCCCCTGGAATGCATTTCAATTAACAGGTGTGCCTTGTTAATTTGTGGAATTTCTTTCCTTCTTAATGCATTTGAGCCAATCCGTTGTGACAAGGTAGGGGTGGTATACAGAAGATAGCCCTATTTGGTAAAAGGCCAAGTCCATATTATGGCAATAACAGCTCAAATAAGCAAAGAGAAATGAGTCCATCATTACTTTAAGACATGAAGGTCAGTCAATCCAGAAAATTTCAACAACTTTGAAAGTTTCTTCAAGTGGTCGCAAAAACCATCAATGATGAAAATGGCTCTCATGAGGACTGCCACAGGAAAGGAAGAACCAGAGTTACCTCTGCTGCAGAGGATACGTTCATTAAAGTTAACTGCACTTCAGATTGCAGTCTGAATGAATGCTTCACAGAGTTCAAGTAACAGACACATTTCAACATCAACTGTTCAGAGGACACTGCGTGAATCACGCCTTCATGCTCGAATTGCTGCAAAGAAACCATTACTAAAGGACACCAATAAGAACAAGAAACTTGCTTGTCCAAGAAACACGAGCAATGGACATTAGACCGGTGAAAATCTGTCCTTTGGTCTGATGAGTCCAAATTTGAGATTTTTGGTTCCAACTGCCGTGTCTTGTGAGACGCAGAGTAGGTGAACGGGTGTTCTCCGCATGTGTAGTTCTCACCCTGAAGCATGGAGGTGTGATGGTGTGGGATTTTGCTGGCACCCGCCAAACCTAGATTTGTCCATCGGACTGCCAGATGGTGAAGCTTGATTCATCACTCCAGAGGACGCGTTTCCACTGCTCCATAGCCCAATGTTGTTTGAGCTGTACACCACTCCAGCCCCGACGCTTGCCATTGCACATGGTGATCTTAGGCTTGTGTGCGTTTGCTCGGCCAAGAAAACTTATTTAATGAAGCTCCAGACGAACAGTTATTGTGCTGTTGCTGCTTCCAGAGGCAGTTTGGAACTCAGTAGTGAGTGTTGCGACCGAGGACAGACAATTTCTACGCGCTACGCGTTCAGCACGCGTTGGTCCCGTTATGTGAGCTTGTGTGGCCTACCACTTCGCGGCTGAGCCGTTGTTGCTCCTAGACGTTTCCACTTCATAATAACAGCACTTACAGTTGACCGCCACAGCTCTTGCAGGGCAGAAATTTGATGAACTGTGAGTTGTTGGAGAGGTGGCATCCTATGACGGTGCCACATTGAAAGTCAGTAAGGCCATTCTACCGCCAATGTTTGTCTATGGAGATTTCATGGCTGTGTGCTTGATTTTTATACACCAGTCAGAAACAGGTGTGGCTGGAAATAGCCGAATCCACAAATTTCATTAGAGTCCACATACTAATGTGCGTATATATACATGACACAGGACATTGTATTAAACAAGACTGGTACGTTCTCCCTCTTCCCATCCCTCCCTGCCTCCCTCCTTCCTCCCTCTCTCTCTTTCTCCCTTTATACTCTCCCGTTCCCCCCAGGAGGATGTAAAGTCCCTGACGGCCCACATAGTGGAGAACTACTGGAAGGCTCTGGAGGACGTGAACTATGTGCAGACCTTTAAAGGACTGAAGCTGCGCTACGAACAGCAGAGGGAGAGGCAGGACAACCCCAAACTGGACAGGTAATATATTGACAACCCAAACCTGGACAGGTAATATATTGACAACCCAAACCTGGACAGGTAATATATTGACAACCCCAACCTGGACAGGTAATATATTGACAACCCCAACCTGGACAGGTAATATATTGACAACCCCAACCTGGACAGGTAATATATTGACAACCCCAACCTGGACAGGTAATATATTGACAACCCCAACCTGGACAGGTAATATATTGACAACCCCAACCTGGACAGGTAATATATTGACAACCCCAACCTGGACAGGTAATATATTGACAACCCCAACCTGGACAGGTAATATATTGACAACCCCAACCTGGACAGGTAATATATTGACAACCCCAACCTGGACAGGTAATATATTGACAACCCCAACCTGGACAGGTAATATATTGACAACCCCAACCTGGACAGGTAATATATTGACAACCCCAACCTGGACAGGTAATATATTGACAACCCCAACCTGGACAGGTAATATATTGACAACCCCAACCTGGACAGGTAATATATCGACAACCCCAACCTGGACAGGTAATATATCGACAACCCCAACCTGGACAGGTAATATATCGACAACCCCAACCTGGACAGGTAATAATTCGACAACCCCAACCTGGACAGGTAATAATTCGACAACCCCAACCTGGACAGGTAATATATCGACAACCCCAACCTGGACAGGTAATATATCGACAACCCCAACCTGGACAGGTAATATATCGACAACCCCAACCTGGACAGGTAATATATCGACAACCCCAACCTGGACAGGTAATATATTGACAACCTTGACAGGTAATATATTGACAACCCCAACCTGGACAGGTAATACACTGCTCAAAAAAATAAAGGGAACACTTAAACAACACAATGTAACTCCAAGTCAATCACACTTCTGTGAAATCAAACTGTCCACTTAGGAAGCAACACTGATTGACAATAAATTTCACATGCTGTTGTGCAAATGGAATAGACAAAAGGTGGAAATTATAGGCAATTAGCAAGACACCCCCAAAAAAGGAGTGATTCTGCAGGTGGTGACCACAGACCACTTCTCAGTTCCTATGCTTCCTGGCTGATGTTTTGGTCACTTTTGAATGCTGGCGGTGCTCTCACTCTAGTGGTAGCATGAGACGGAGTCTACAACCCACACAAGTGGCTCAGGTAGTGCAGTTCATCCAGGATGGCACATCAATGCGAGCTGTGGCAAAAAGGTTTGCTGTGTCTGTCAGCGTAGTGTCCAGAGCATGGAGGCACTACCAGGAGACAGGCCAGTACATCAGGAGACGTGGAGGAGGCCGTAGGAGGGCAACAACCCAGCAGCAGGACCGCTACCTCCGCCTTTGTGCAAGGAGGTGCACTGCCAGAGCCCTGCAAAATGACCTCCAGCAGGCCACAAATGTGCATGTGTCTGCTCAAACGGTCAGAAACAGACTCCATGAGGGTGGTATGAGGGCCCGACGTCCACAGGTGGGGGTTGTGCTTACAGCCCAACACCGTGCAGGACGTTTGGCATTTGCCAGAGAACACCAAGATTGGCAAATTCGCCACTGGCGCCCTGTGCTCTTCACAGATGAAAGCAGGTTCACACTGAGCACATGAGCACATGTGACAGACGTGACAGAGTCTGGAGACGCCGTGGAGAACGTTCTGCTGCCTGCAACATCCTCCAGCATGACCGGTTTGGCGATGGGTCAGTCATGGTGTGGGGTGGCATTTCTTTGTGGGGCCGCACAGCCCTCCATGTGCTCGCCAGAGGTAGCCTGACTGCCATTAGGTACCGAGATGAGATCCTCAGACCCCTTGTGAGACCATATGCTGACACATGCACATTTGTGGCCTGCTGGAGGTCATTTTGCAGGGCTCTGGCAGTGCACCTCCTTGCACAAAGGCGGAGGTAGCGGTCCTGCTGCTGGGTTGTTGCCCTCCTACGGCCTCCTCCACGTCTCCTGATGTACTGGCCTGTCTCCTGGTAGCGCCTCCATGCTCTGGACACTACGCTGACAGACACAGCAAACCTTTTTGCCACAGCTCGCATTGATGTGTCATCCTGGATGAACTGCACTACCTGAGCCACTTGTGTGGGTTGTAGACTCCGTCTCATGCTACCACTAGAGTGAAAGCACCGCCAGCATTCAAAAGTGACCAAAACATCAGCCAGGAAGCATAGGAACTGAGAAGTGGTCTGTGGTCACCACCTGCAGAATCACTCCTTTTTTGGGGGTGTCTTGCTAATTGCCTATAATTTCCACCTTTTGTCTATTCCATTTGCACAACAGCATGTGAAATTTATTGTCAATCAGTGTTGCTTCCTAAGTGGACAGTTTGATTTCACAGAAGTGTGATTGACTTGGAGTTACATTGTGTTGTTTAAGTGTTCCCTTTATTTTTTTGAGCAGTGTATATTGACAACCCCAACCTGGACAGGTAATATATTGACAACCCCAACCTGGACAGGTAATATATTGACAACCCCAACCTGGACAGGTAATATATCGACAACCCCAACCTGGACAGGTAATATATCGACAACCCCAAACTGGACAGGTAATATATCGACAACCCCAAACTGGACAGGTAATATATCGACAACCCCAACCTGGACAGGTAATATATCGACAACCCCAACCTGGACAGGTAATAATTCGACAACCCCAACCTGGACAGGTAATAATTCGACAACCCCACCCTGGACAGGTAATATATCGACAACCCCAACCTGGACAGGTAATATATCGACAACCCCAACCTGGACAGGTAATATATCGACAACCCCAACATGGACAGGTAATATATCGACAACCCCAACCTGGACAGGTAATATATTGACAACCCCAACCTGGACAGGTAATATATTGACAACCCCAACCTGGACAGGTAATATATTGACAACCCCAACCTGGACAGGTAATATATTGACAACCCCAACCTGGACAGGTAATATATTGACAACCCCAACCTGGACAGGTAATATATTGACAACCCCAACCTGGACAGGTAATATATTGACAACCCCAACCTGGACAGGTAATATATTGACAACCCCAACCTGGACAGGTAATATATTGACAACCCCAACCTGGACAGGTAATATATTGACAACCCCAACCTGGACAGGTAATATATCGACAACCCCAACCTGGACAGGTAATATATCGACAACCCCAACCTGGACAGGTAATATATCGACAACCCCAACCTGGACAGGTGATATATCGACAACCCCAACCTGGACAGGTGATATATCGACAACCCCAACCTGGACAGGTGATATATCGACAACCCCAACCTGGACAGGTGATATATCGACAACCCCAACCTGGACAGGTGATATATCGACAACCCCAACCTGGGCAGGTGATATATCGACAACCCCAACCTGGGCAGGTAATATATCGACAACCCCAACCTGGACAGGTAATATATCGACAACCCCAACCTGGACAGGTAATATATTGACAACCCCAACCTGGACAGGTAATATATTGACAACCCCAACCTGGACAGGTAATATATTGACAACCCCAACCTGGACAGGTAATATTGTTTTTGTGTATGTTTGTCATGTTTCAATTGTTTTTACTATGTGGTGCAAAAGGATTCCCCCCTCTGGGATAATAGAGACTACTGTAAGATGGAGGGAGGGTGGTGGGAGAGGGATGGATGGATGAAAGGTGGGTGGGTGGATGAATGATTGAATGGATGGAAGGACGGTGGAATCAAAATTCTGCTAGTGATGTTTGGAGTTGGTGGTGTTCATTCTAGCTGTGGTTGTTTGGGAATGACTACCGTTAGCTACAGGGTGAGTGAGTGGTTGTTTGGGAATGACTACCGTTAGCTACAGGGTGAGTGAGTGGTTGTTTGGGAATGACTACCGTTACCTACAGGGTGAGTGAGTGGTTGTTTGGGAATGACTACCGTTACCTACAGGGTGAGTGAGTGGTTGTTTGGGAATGACTACCGTTACCTACAGGGTGAGTGAGTGGTTGTTTGGGAATGACTGCCGTTACCTACAGGGTGAGTGAGTGGTTGTTTGGGAATGACTGCCGTTACCTACAGGGTGAGTGAGTGGTTGTTTGGGAATGACTACCGTTAGCTACAGGGTGAGTGAGTGGTTGTTTGGGAATGACTACCGTTAGCTACAGGGTGAGTGAGTGGTTGTTTGGGAATGACTGCCGTTACCTACAGGGTGAGTGAGTGGTTGTTTGGGAATGACTACCGTTACCTACAGGGTGAGTGAGTGGTTGTTTGGGAATGACTACCGTTAGCTACAGGGTGAGTGAGTGGTTGTTTGGGAATGACTGCCGTTACCTACAGGGTGAGTGAGTGGTTGTTTGGGAATGACTACCGTTACCTACAGGGTGAGTGAGTGGTTGTTTGGGAATGACTGACGTTAGCTACAGGGTGAGAGTGGTTGTTTGGGAATGACTGACGTTAGCTACAGGGTGAGTGAGTGGTTGTTTGGGAATGACTGACGTTAGCTACAGGGTGAGTGAGTGGTTGTTTGGGAATGACTACCGTTACCTACAGGGTGAGTGAGTGGTTGTTTGGGAATGACTACCGTTACCTACAGGGTGAGTGAGTGGTTGTTTGGGAATGACTACCGTTACCTACAGGGTGAGTGAGTGGTTGTTTGGGAATGACTACCGTTACCTACAGGGTGAGTGAGTGGTTGTTTGGGAATGACTACCGTTACCTACAGGGTGAGTGAGTGGTTGTTTGGGAATGACTACCGTTACCTACAGGGTGAGTGAGTGGTTGTCTTTTGACTTTGAAGGATTCCCATTGGCTTGTGCTGCGATCTTCTTTTGACTCGATCTAACGTCAAACGTTGATAAAGATGTCGGATATGTTCAGATATGTGATTGTTTTAGCACTACCCACTGATTGTTTAAACTACTGCACGCGACATGGTATATGCCAACAAATCAGCACAATCTTTTTTCAAATTGCTGCCATCTTGGATCTAAAATTGGGATCATGCATATTTTGCTAATGACCATACAAGAAAAGAGTAACGGAGAGCACTGTACAATACAGAGAACTTAACAAATGAGGAATTTGTGATAAGTACATGGAGGGCCGCTATATTTATGCCCCTCGACTATTGACTTTACCAATAGTTTAAAAAAAAATTAGTTTGGAATCTGCCGGTTCTTTATTGATTGCTATTCATTATGTATCTGTAAATAAACTCTACAGTCATGGTCAGGTTTAACCGTTGGTCACCTCCCCTCACACAGCATGAGGTCGATCCTGAGGAACCACAGGTTCCGCCGGGACGCGCGGACGTTGGATGATGACGAGGAGATGTGGTTCAACGCGGACGAGGACGAGCTGGAGGACGGCGAGGCGGTGGTGCCCCCCTCA
Source organism: Salvelinus namaycush (assembly GCF_016432855.1). Classification (NCBI taxonomy): domain Eukaryota; kingdom Metazoa; phylum Chordata; class Actinopteri; order Salmoniformes; family Salmonidae; genus Salvelinus; species Salvelinus namaycush. The sequence continues at coordinate 33,728,424 of NC_052335.1, forward strand.
GACAACAAGACCACCAAGACTAGTGGCGGCGCCGGCGAGAACGAAGACCTCATGGACCCCATCAGCAAGTTCATGGAGAGGAAGAAACGTAAGTTGCAGGGAACGAATGCATGAATTCCTGGCAAAACATGTGTTTGACCCAGGCCAGTTGTGTACTAAAAACTGTATTTCACATGTGGATTAACTTGGAATTTGTACTTTTGGGATTATTCAATTGGTTCTGTTACTCTGCGTTAACTCAATTTAAGCGCAGCTCATGCATTTGAAAGTAGTTGACATACTCTATGTACTGAGAAGTTAGTAAGTTTTGTCTTTAAAAATTGTCAAACTGACTGCTTACAACTGTCTATCTCGGTCTCTCCACCCCACAGTGAAAGACTCAGACGAAAAGGAAGTCCTGGGCAAGTCCAGTAGTCTGTCGGGCCGCCAAAGCCCCAGCTTCAAGCTGTCCTTCTCCGGCTCCACTACCAAGACCAGCCTGTCCAGCCCGCCTCCCTCCGCCTCTTTGCACCCCGGCTCGCCAGGCTCCCCAGGATCGCCAGGGTCAGGGGCCAAGGGCTCGCCCCCGACAGCAGTCACCACAAAGGTGGGTAGTAGTACCTAACCCACGGGGACCTGAGTTGTGTTCATTAAGGCACATAAGAACAGAAAACATTTTAAATGTTTCCTGATGTAAAATGAAAATGTCTTATTGGACAAGTCCAGGTAACCCTGCCAGTTTATCAGTTGTCTTCGTTCTGTGTCTAGTAATGGGGTGATTTGTTTGGGGGCTGGGGGGTGTTTTAGTAGTTTAGGTCTTACAGAAGACAGGGATAGTTTACCCATAGTAGAAAATTGACATTTGTTTCCTTACCTTGAACGCAGTCTGGAGAAGGACAGACTGCAATCCACTCTTTGGGTTTGTTTACAGAGCCACTACCAACAACCGCTGACTTTTACCAGTAGTCAATTTATCTCAAATTAACAGGTGCAGTGTATGCTAGCTTTGCACAGTCTGATGCCGGAGTCTCAAACACCCATCTTGCTGCTGTTATAGGTGGCCATTTTGAGCAATGCCCACATTGTGCAAAATATTATTTGTGTGGTGTTGGGGGCACATTAACATATTTGCTAGCATTCTATGTTAGTGGTTGGAGTTGTTGCGTCATTTATGTAGATTGTTTTTTAGGTGGTCCACAAAATGGTTACTCCAAAGATATGTGGCCTGTGCGATAGTAATAAACGTAATTGGTCCAATAGGGAATAAGTTCTCTGGATGGGAATCAGATATCAGTCTGTGGGCCCCAAGAAAGTAGCTTGCGGTTCTGATGTGGCCCCCGGGCCTTGTGTTTGGTAGTTAGTAGGTAAAGACTTTAGTGGAGTTATTTAGTTTTCCTTCAAATCAGAGGATCAGCTCTGAATAGATGAATTTTCTCTCCCCCTTCTCTCGCTTTCTCTCTCCATCTCTCGCTTTCTCTCTCCATCTCTCGCTTTCTCTCTCCATCTCTCGCTTTCTCTCTCCATCTCTCGCCATCTCTCGCTTTCTCTCTCCATCTCTCGCTTTCTCTCTCCATCTCTCGCTTTCTCTCTCCATCTCTCGCTTTCTCTCTCCATCTCTCGCTTTCTCTCTCCATCTCTCGCTTTCTCTCTCCATCTCTCGCTTTCTCTCTCCATCTCTCGCTTTCTCTCTCCATCTCTCGCTTTCTCACCCCCTTCTCTCGCTTTCTCTCTCCATCTCTCGCTTTCTCTCTCTCTCAGGGAGGTCTGGTGGGGCTGGTGGACTACCCCGACGACGACGAGGAAGACGAAGAGGACGTGAGCGGCGAGAGTAAAGAGGAGACTCCTCCCCTGTCCAAGAAGTCCAAGCTGAGCTCCTAAAAATAATAATAATAATAATAAAATAAAAAAAACGTTAATGTTGTTGTTCTCTCTCGCTCCGAGCGCCAGACTATTTCCCACCGATCCCATGAATGACTTCACCCCCTTGGTTTTTTTAATGGGGGCTCTTGTTGAGGAGCGGACTATGAATGGAAATGCGTCTCCTCGGACTAATCCCAATATACAAGTGCCAATCGGGAGGCCGCGGAGCTAGGAGCGAACGAATGGACGAGAGAGGAAGGCGTGGAGAAATGACTATCTCCGATATTACGGTCAGATAAAAGGGGCGGACTGACGATTTATAATTCAACAAAGCTAAAATACCGGAAAAATAGACACATTTATCCACACACACACACTCACATACAAACTAAAACCCCAAAGAGCTTGCTGGCTCAGACCATGACTCACTGCCCCACCCCAACCCCCCACTCAGGGAAGGACATCGCAACGACCTCCAAAATGGGGCCGGCCAATCCGGACGCAGAACCACCACTCACCCCCTACGCTGACTCCTCCTTCACCCAGCTCCTTTTTTTTTCTGTCTCCTCCCTCCGCTACATTTCCTCCCCTTTTCTCTCTCCGTTTTTGTTGTTGTTTTTACGTTGTTTTTTAAAAGAAGTTAGTTTCTAGGACCAGACGGGAGACGGCAGACACCGGCGCGGCGAAAATGCTGTCTGTTTTTCGTTTTGATGATGTCATTGTCGTCACTCAGAGGGAAGTTTTTCCTCTTGATTAGAAAAAAGACGGCGGTTTCTTACTTTGTCTTTTTACTCTCTTTTTCTCTCTCTCCCTCTCTCTCTCGCTCTCTCTCTCTCTCCTGTTTTTGTAAACAACCCAGCCTTTACATGTTCAGGACATTTTCAGTCGCACTTGAACAGGTTTTTAAAGACCTCAGTAGGTTGAGCTAGTTTGACCCTTTTTTGCCCTTTGAAACTGCAGATTTTTTGGGAAAAAGAATTTGTAATCCCGTCTTGATTAAAGATTGAGTGGAATTGTAGATGTGATCAATTTTGTCATATCTTCTCTTTTTTTTTGTTTTCTTTTACATAAGTGTATACTTAGTTGTTCAGAAATATTTGGGACCATTAAAAATTATCTTTGCTGTATGATGTCCTACTACCTTTTGTGATGGCGACTGAATTGTGTTATCTCTGCACTCCTATGTTGCTGTAGCCTAGTCCCAGATCTGTTTGTGCCGTCTTGCCAACTCATATAGGGGTTTGACAATGACCACAGGAGTTGGCAAAGCAAACAGCTGGGACTAGGCTCATGTTTTAAATGTTCTCTAGCTGCTTTTCACCTGACACCTCAAACATTTTTGGGGAGGGGGTTTATTTTTCATTTATTTATTTAACCTTTATTTAATTAGGCAAGTCAGTTAACAAATTCTTAGTTACAATGACGGCCTACCAAAAGGCATAAGGCCACCTGCGGGGACGGGGGCTGGGATTAAAAATACAAAATGAATAAAATATTATTATAGGTCCAAAACTGATGTTGAAAAGTCTAGTGGAATATTGTTTTATTGTGAATAGGAACTTTTTATACTTTAAACCTATTTCTAACAATTTTGTAATAGTTTGAAGCTGACCTCATCAATTATCAGTTGTAAATATTGACATGGGTAAACCTCAGTTAGTGCACACATTCAACATCTCCTCCAGGTGGTGCCCTCGCATCACACAAGATGTGCCAGTCCATTTGGAAAAGTTATACTGGGGGTCTTTGGGAGGTGGAAGGTTGTCCGTTCTGGTCTTAGCTACTCATTATGTGTTGAAGTTCATTCTGGGTCTTTGTTGAAGTCCTTTTGTTGGTCTTTATTGAAGTCCATTGTTTTGTTCAAATCAAATTTTATTTGTCACATGCGCCGAATACAACAGGTGTAACCCTTACTGTGAAATGCTTACTTACAAGCCCTTAACCAACAATGCAGTTCAAGAAATGGAGTTAAGAAAATATTTACTAAATAAAGTAACACAAGAAAATCACATAACAATAATGAGTCTATATACAGGGGGTACTGGTACCGAGTCAATGTGTGGGGGTACAGGTTAGTCGAGGTAATTTGTAAAGGGACTATGCATAGATAATTAACAGAGTGTAGCAGCAGTGTAAAAACAAAAGGGTGGCCATTTGTTGAATTTTTCAGCAGTCTAATGGCTTCGGGGTAGAAGCTGTTAAGGAGCCTTTTGGTCCTAGACTTGGTGCTCCGGTACCGCTTGCCGTGCATTAGCAGAAAGAACAGTCTATGACTTGGGTGACTGGAGTCATTGACAATTTGTTGGGCCTTCCTCTGACACCGCCTAGTATATAGGTCCTGGATGTACCAGTGATGCACTACCATCTGTAGCACCTTAAGGTCAGATGCCGAGCATTTGCCATACCAGGCAGTGATGTAACCAGTCAGGATGCTCTCGATGCTGCATCTATATAACTTTTTTTTCACAACTGTATCGGTGTGTTTGGACCATGATAGTTTGTTGGTGATGTGGACACCAAGGACCTTGAAATTCTCGACCCCGCTCCACTTCAGCCCCGTCGATGTTAATGGGGGCCTGTTCGGCCCTCCTTTTCCTGTAGTCCACAATCATCTCCTTTGTCTTGCTCACATTGAGGGAGAGGTTGTTGTCGTGGCACCACACTACCAGGTCTCTGACCTCCCTATAGGCTGTCTCATCATAGTCGGTGATCAGGCCTACCACTGTTGTGCGTAAGCAAATTTATTGATGGTGTTGGAGTTGTGCTTGGCCATGCAGTCGTGGGTGAACAGGGAGTACAAAAGGGGACTAAGTATGCACCCCTGAGGGGCCCCAGTGTTGAGGATCAGCATGGCAGATGTTGTTGCCTACCCTTACCACCTGGGGGTGGCCCATCAGGAAGTCCAGGATCCAGTTGCAGAGGGAGGTGAGTGGTAATCATTTAGGCAGGTTACCTTCACTTTCTTGGGCACAGGGACTATGGTGGTCTGTTTGAAACATGGAGATATTAGACTCATCAGGGAGAGGTTGAAAATGTCAGTGAAGACACTTGCCAGTCTGCACATGCTTTGAGTACATGTCCTGGTAATCCGTCTGGCCCCGCGGCTTTGTGAATGTTGACCTGTTTAAAGGTCTTGCTCACATCGGCTATGGAGTGCGTGATCACACAGTCGTCCGGAACAGCTGGTGCTTTCATGCATTCTTCAGTGTTGCTTGCCTCGAAGCGAGCATAAAAGGCTTATAGCCTGTATGGTAGGCTCGCGTCACTGGGCAGCTGGCGGCTGGGTTTCCCTTTGTAGACCGTAATATTTTTCTACCCCTGCCACATCCGACGAGCGTCAGAGCCGGTGTAGTATGATTCAATCTTAGTCCTGTATTGAAGCTTTGCCTGTTTGATGGTTCATCTGAGGGCATATCGGCATTTATTATAAACGTCCGAAATAGTGTCCCACTCCTTGAAAGCGGCAACTCTAGCCTTTAGCTCGGTGCAGATGTTGCCTGTAATCCATGGCTTCTGGTTGGGAAATGTACTTACGGTCACTGTGGGGACGACGTCATTGATGAAGTCGGTGACTGAGGTGGTATACTCCTCAATGTCATTGGATGAATCCCGGAACATATTCCAGTCTGTGCGAGCAAAATAGTCCTTTAGCATAGCATCTGTGTCATCTGAACACTTCCGTATTGAGCGGGTCACTGGTACTTCCTGCTTTAGTTATTACTTGTAAACAGAAATCAGAAGGATATAATTATGGTCAGATTTGCCAAATGGAGGGTGAGGGAGAGCTTTGTATGCCTCTCTGTGTGTGTGGAGTAAAGCTGCTCTAGAGTATTTATTTCCTCTGGTTGCACGTGACATGCTGGTAGAAATGAGGTAAATCTGATTTAAGTTTGCCTGCATTAAAGTCCCTGGCCACTAGGAGTGCCGCTTCTGGATGAGCATTTTCTTGTTTGTTTATGTCCTTATACAGCGGTCTTAGTGCCAGCATCAGTTTGGTGGTAAATGGACGGCTACCAATAATATAGATAAAAACTCTCTTGGTAGATATAGTGTGGTCTACAGCTTATCATGAAGTATTTTACCTCAGGCGAAAAACACCTCAAGACTTCTTTAATATTAGACATTGTGCACCAGCAGTTATTGACAAATAGACATACAGCCCCGCCCCTTGTCTTACCAGACGTAGCTGCTCTGTCCTGCCATAGCACGGAGAAGGCAGCCAGCTCTATATTATCTGTGTCGTCGTTCAGCCACGTCTCGGTGAAACATAAGATATTTGTTTTTAATGTCAGGTTTGTAGGATAGTCTTAATCGTAGATCGTCCAGTTTGTTTTCCAGTGATTGCACATTTCCAATAATACGGAGGGTAGTGGTGGTTTACCTACTCGTCAGCAAATTCTTACAAGGCACCCCACCTTCCCCTTTTTCTCCATCTGTTCTTCACGCCGATGACGGGGATTTGGGCCTTGTCTTGACAAAGCAGTATATCCTTCGCGTCGGACTCATTAAATAAAAAAATCTTAGTCCAGTTCGAGGTGAGTAATCGAGGTTCTGAGGTCCAGAAGCTCTTTTCAATCATAAGAGACGGTAGCAGCAGCATTATGTACAAAATGTGTTACAAGCAATGCGAAAAACCACAACATAGCACAGTTGGTTAGTAGCCTGTAAAATGGCAGCCATCCCCTCCATTCAAAGTCCTTTGGTGAAGTCCTTTGTGGGCCTTTGTTGAAGTCCTTTGTGGGTCTTTGTTGATGTTCTTTCTGGGCCTTTGTCTATATTGAGTCTTGAGTTCTCACATGCAGGTTAATCAGAGGTTGTCATGGTTCTTATTTTCTCAACAAACTGCTTATTTTGATAAACTGTTACTTTGTTCTACTACAGTCGTGCATGTTTCTGTTACCACATGTTTCTGTTACTACATTGTTCTACTACAGTCGTGCATGTTTCTTCAAAGAGAAGAGCATCTGTAGTCCACTTAAACCCGCTGTGTAACGTTTGATAGCAGGGTTTGACCGCTAAAGCAACAAGCACCACCTCTGGGATTACAATAACACTTTACATTTAATAAGAAAAAAAATGTATTCTCTCATCTGTATTAGATTGCCTTCGTATGCTCATTAAAATGTAAATTATTAAAATACTTCCCATTTTGCAGGTAGTCTATGGGCCAGGGGAGATTAGTTTTAATTCCATCCACTCTATTAATCCCCAAGGGGCAATTGTTGAAGGTAACTACACACAATTTTTATGGTTAAGACCAGGATAGATGTGTGACTGACAGTTCTCTTTACGATAAACATTGATTAGTCTTGTCTTATCTGTGCCTCAGTGGGCCCTGGAACTAAACCAAAAAGCAAACTGTGACACCGTCGCCTTGGTGCGCGACGCATTATCCTGCCTCATCCCTTCAATAGCAGAGTTCGGCTATCAAACGTCTGCTATTAATTAAAACCATCTGATTAAACCCATCTGATCCACAAAGCTCAGCAGGCCGCGATTCATTGTGATTCACAACGCCTATTTCCAACCCCATTCACTACAAAGCCTTTATTGACTTTAGAGACAAGACGCGTTTCAAAAACAGCCTTTCTCCCCGCCAATGCTACTTTTGTTCCACAGCATGACGGTGTGTGTTCTCTCTCGACTCCCTACCAGACTGGGGAGAGGGGCAGTCTGGTAGTGGCCTAGTGATGCCAGCTCTACTCGACCAAAAGGCATGCCAACCCAACGCAAGGCTTTTGCCAAGACCCTTGCCCCCTTGCGTTGCCCGCCTGTGTGTCTGCCAGCTTGAAGGCATCCCCACTGGCGGAACTGCTGGCGTGCCGTGGACTTCCTGGCGTGCCATTGAATACCCTCTTTGACAGCTCTTTTGATTGGCATGACTCCCTGTCTTCGCCGGCATTGCTGCCCACAGTTTTGTCTGGGAGCGATCAGGAGCTGTTCCGTCGACTGACCAGTCCAGGATGAGCATTAACAGCAATGCAGGTAACTGACAACGCTACATAACTGTTTCACTTAAATGCTATCTAGCCAAGGTCCCTTTGGCCAGTGTTTCCCCTAGTTTAATTTCCAGGTGGGCCCCCAAAGCAACATCCAAGCCTGTGTCTGGCATCACAATTGTCAATTGAAACCGATAAAAAATAAATTTTGCCTTAATTGATGGATTTCACATGACTGGGCAGGGGCACAGCCATAGGTGGACCTAGGAGGGCGTAGGTATGTAGCCTATAGTTAGCCCATATGTTTAGTCCTACTACCCCAGTCTTATTTTGTTCTATTAAGAATCCAGATGACTCTGCATCATCTTCTTGCCAATGGGCCATGACTCTGTCGTGGGTTCCTGCAGAGGGAAATGTCGGCAAATATTAATGGCATTTGGTTGAGATTAAACCGGCTAAGCATACAAAATGCTTATGGCAGTGGTAATTTGTGTTTGTACATCAGTAGCCTAGGAATTGAGGGTTATATACGGGCATGGACCGGATTCTGGGAGTGAAATAATTTTGACATGTAAAAAATTAATTTAAGGTGAATTCAAGGATTTTACGTTAGTGGGTTCCCAGACTGATTTCCACCCTTGATATAGAGGTTGTGAGGTAGGCTAACACAATGTGTTGAACAGTGAGATGACTTCGGATCCCCTAATTGGGAGGTAGATGAGGATCACGGCCCATATTCACAAACAATTCAGAGTAGGAGTGCTGATCTAGGATCATTTTTGCATTTTTAGATCATAATAAGGTTATATGGACTGATCCTAGATCAATACTCTTACTCTGAGATACTTTGTGGATATGGGCCCTGAACCTTCTGTATGACGCTATAACTAGAGTGACCAGCAGCCCTTCTGCTGTGTACAGTCCTGATTTGGTCACCTCACACTTCAGGTAGGTCAATCTTGTCCTCTGATCTGGTCTTGAAAGCAGGGACAGGGAATGGAAAGGGGGATACCTAGTCAGTTGCACAACCTGAATGCATTCAACCAAAATGTGTCTTCCGCAATTAAGCCAACCCCTCTGAATAAGAGAGGTCCGGGGGGCTGCTGCCTCAATCGACGTCCATGTCATCGGCTCCCAGGGAGCAGTTGTTGTTGGGGGTATACTGCCTTTCTCAAGGGCAGGACGGCAGATTTTTCCACCTTGTCGGCTCGGGGATTCAAAACCAGCGACCTTTCGGTTACTGGCCCACCGCTCTGGCCATGGTTTTGAAATAAATGTTTTATAATCCGAATCAGAAATGTTATGTGTATCTGATACTTTTATTATAGCATTGCCATTGAGACTTTGTTTGGGACTTTTATTTTCACAGTAGGCTACCCTTCTAATGCTCACCTGCACCTGAGGAGATTCACCTGAGAGATGAGAGGGTGATTCCTCACCAAACTATAATATAACAAGACCAGGATTTTTAATTAAAATAATAATTATTCATCGAAGGGTCTTTTGGAGAAAGAATTGTTGGCATACAGTATAATTGACGTTTGTGTCTTAATTATTTCTATATGTTTTAAGTTGGATTTTTTTTTGGCCTTACCCAGACCTCCTTTAATACTACGTAACGTTTCCTATGTATGCGCTACAAAGGACTGTGTGTCAAATGAAGCTCTACCTCTTGCGCTGTAATATGAGTAGTAAGTTATTTTGATATCAATAACAATTTTCTAAATTCATGAATATAGAAATATATAAACATGAATATTAAAAATATTACGTTCCAAAGTGGAATCTTTCCTAGTTTTAGTGAGGAATCACCCGTCAGCTGTAACAAAGGAGAGATGAAGATGAAGTCTTTGCTGCTGCTACTTGGGTTTGGATTAAACTGTAGAAAGGAAATTCATTGTAACCTGGCGTTTTGTCATCGAATCCCCGCAACGGGCCCTTCGGAGAAAGTGATATATAATTAAAAGTCAAGAAGTTAGTGTTCGAGTATCAACGTGCAAAACAACTTACATGTGCCAATTATTGCCGTGGAGGAAGCCACCCAGATGTCATTTCTGCTACTTTTTGCTAAGTAAGTGCCTTTTTTAATCTTCTAGCATGTAGGCCTAATATGAAACATTCATAAACAATTAATCTTGTGGCAAAATATGAAATAGGAACCGTAGCCTGTACTGGAGAGGAAATACATGGCCGTACACGGCGAGGTTGTCTAAATAAGCCCCGCACAATGTCCACTTCATGTCCGCAAAATGGACCCAGGCGTCGCGGCCGCGACCGGCGGACAATGACCTGTGTTCTCGCCAACAAAGTCTCCTCTGTCTCGCCGTGTGTTGGCGGCGGTTCCCGGGCTAATAGAGGTGATTGGCCATGTTCAGCACAGCGTGTCCGCTGTGATTAATCACCATGTGAAAACGGCCGGATCTCTGTGTGCTGTGTCCTACGGGGCGAGAGAGTGGCGGGAGGTCCAACTGTGCAGATGGCTGCCGCTCGCGTTGCGAAATTGGTAGTAGCCGCCCCATGCCCGAGGTCACAGCAAGTCGGCATCCGTCTCCGCAACAGTCAGCATCCGTCCGTCGGTAGCTGTAATGAAAGACCTGAGAAAAAAAGTCATCTGTTTCGCCATGTGTTTTAGATTAATGCCGCTGCCGGGAGAGAAGAGGCCTCACTGCAGCACTACACTGCTGGCTTTCTGCCAGCCCTGGAGTTTTATTTTTAATTGTCAGTAGGTGCGTTGATGAGACATTAGAGCTCAGGTTCTCTGGTGATAACATGCTTCACTGGAAAGGTCAGATGTAGGCCTTGGATGAATCCCGTATTCTTGGATATAAAACATGTCGTCCTACCCTATTCAGTAACCTAATTTGTATTTTGAGTTGTGCAAAGCATTATCCAGTGTGTGTGTTCGTTTGTTGCGTGCCTGCATGCATGCTTATATCACTCATATCCCTTATCCCATCTACAAATGGACACGTGTTGTACATCTGTGATTTCCTGTACAACACTACTTAAATAAGCAGACTTGTCTTCCACGAGAAAAGGGAACGCCTACCAGGTCAGATGACCAGTACAAAATGTGCTTTCTCAAGTGCCAACATACACTGAGTGTACAAAACATTAGGAACACCTTTAATATTGAGTTGCACCCCATTTTGCCCTCCGAACAGTCTCAATTCATCTGGGGTATGGACTCTACAAGGTGACGAAAGCCATCCACATGTTGACTCCAATGATTCCCACAGTTGTGTCAAGTTGGCTGGATCTCCTTTGGGTGGTGGACCATTCTTGATACACACAGTAAACTGTTCCGCAGGAAAGCCCCAGCAGCATTGCAGTTATTGACACAAACCGGTGCGCCTGTCACCAACTACCATACCCCGTTCAAAGGCACTTAAATATTTTGGAGTTAACGAGTGACATCAATAAGGGATCATAGCTTTCACCTGGTCAGTTTATGTCATGGAATGATCAGGTGTCCTTAATGTTTTGTATACTCAGTGTATAGGCATACAGTATAACCCAGCTATTCAATGTGACTATCGTTTACATACATCTGTTTCTCAATAAGTTTTGCAGCTTGGATACATCGCCTATTCTCTTTGTCTTGGATAACAGCAAACCCCCAATCCCACCATCAGTCTGCTGTCACTCCAGATCTGGAGGGATATGATGAGCTTTTCTGTGAATGGCGATGGGATCTGTTCCTGCTTTACACCCGTCTCAAATGTTAAGTGGTGGGGGGGGGGTGTTATTGCTCACTATGGGGGCACAGGAAACACGGATGTGAGGCTAAGTGCGTTCGAGCCGCGTGTTAAATGGAACTGTCACAGTGATAAAGAGCGCACCTCCGGCACCGGAAGTGTGTTTGTGTGTGAGAGAGATAATGTGAGAGAGACTATTCCGCAATCGCTACAACTCCCATTTGCAACTCCCATTTCTCTACAATCTAGAGAATGGGCTCCCGAGTGGCGCAGCGGTCTAAGGCACTGCATCTCAGTGCTAGAGGCGTCACCACAGACACCCTGGTTCGATTCCAGGCTGTCCCATAGGGCGGCGCACAATTCACCCAGCGTCGTCCGGGTTTGGCCGGTGTAGGCCGTCATTGTAAATAAGAATTTGTTCTTAACTGACTTGCCTAGTTAAATAAAGGTTCAATTTAAAAAATTGCTATGTAAAGTCATGCATTGAGATCGAGCAGATAAAAACCTCCACAGGTGTGAATTTCTCCCCTCCATTAACAGACGTATAAAACTCACACTGAGTGAAACTAACAGTTAAAAAGGCCCCAAAGGCTTGTACAGTAGGCTGTTCAGGAGGTGTTATTGAGGATCGAGACCGCGCTGGGGAACGTTCAGGAACACAAAAACTCCTCTGAGCGCAGCCCAGAGGGAGAGAGAGACAAACATCCGGACAGGGGTCGTATTCATTAGGGCATGCCAAAGCAAAGTGTTTTACAACGGAAAACGAATATGAGCGTTTCACATTGGGCAAGTTCAGCTAGTCCCTCCCTGTTTATTTTTGTTTCGTGCCTAATGAATGTGACCAGGGGTTAGCTAACCTCACTCACAGCGGTGTAACATCACTTGGCATAGAGGGAAACTGCCAACAGCAATCAAGTTATTGAATTCACTTCATTCACCTAAGTATACTGCCCTACCAAGCAAAAAGGCAGTAACTGCTCATTTGGTTGAAAATTAGGTAGTAATTTTTGCTTCATTAAATACATGATTAATCATGTACAAGTATCCTGCCTCGTATTGTTGTTTGTAGAATATGGTGGTCGTGTTAGCAGTAACTGCATAAAGTTACTGTGAAACCAAGGTAAATAAAAGCTGTTTTTCTCAGTTCCTCGCTTTGAGCAGTTACTGCCTTTTTCACTTGATAGGGAAGTATAAAGGTCCAATGCAGCTGTTTTTCTCAGTTCCACACTGAGCAGTTACTGCCTTTTTCGCTTGGTAGGGAAGTATAAAGGTCCAATGCAGCTGTTTTTCTCAGTTCCACACTGAGCAGTTACTGCCTTTTTCACTTGGTAGGGAAGTATAAAGGTCCAATGCAGCTGTTTTTCTCAGTTCCACACTGAGCAGTTACTGCCTTTTTCACTTGGTAGGGAAGTATAAAGGTCCAATGCAGCTGTTTTTCTCAGTTCCACACTGAGCAGTTACTGCCTTTTTCACTTGGTAGGGAAGTATAAAGGTCCAATGCAGCTGTTTTTCTCAGTTCCACACTGAGCAGTTACTGCCTTTTTCACTTGGTAGGGAAGTATAAAGGTCCAATGCAGCTGTTTTTTTCAGTTCCACACTGAGCAGTTACTGCCTTTTTCACTTGGTAGGGAAGTATAAAGGTCCAATGCAGCTGTTTTTATCTCAATATCAAATCATTTCTGGGAAACAATTAAGAAACTTAGGCCTACTTAAATCAAATATGATCAGGATAGACAATGAACAGAGTAGCAGCATATGTGAAAGTGTGTGTGTGTGTGTGTGTGTGTGTGTGTGTGTGTGTGTGTGTGTGTGTGTGTGTGTGTGTGTGTGTGTGTGTGTGTGTGTGTGTGACTGTATATATTGTGTGTGTGTTGAAGTGTCAGTGTAGTATGTGTGGATAAAGTCTAGTGAGCGTGCATAGAGCCAGCGCAATGTTTCTAAATACAATATAAAGGGGGTTTATGTAAGTAGTCTGGAAATAAATTTGACTAACTGTTCAGTAGTCTTAAGGCTTGGGGGTAAAAACTGTTGAGAAGCCTTTTGGTCCCAGACTTGGCGCTCCGGTACCGCTTGCCGTGCGGTAGGAGAGAGAACAGTCTATGACTTGGGGGGCTGGAGTCTTTGACAATTTTTAGGGCCTTCCTCTGACACCACCTGGTATAGAGGTCCTGGATGGCAGGAAGCTTGGCCACAGTGATGTACTGGGACGTACGCAGTATCCTCTGCAGCGCCTTGCTGTCGGATGCTGAGCAGTTGTCATACCAAGTGGTGATGCAGCCAGTCAAGATGCTCTCAGTGGTGCAGCTGTAGAAGGTTTTGAGGATCTGAGGCCCCATGCCAAATCTATTCAGCCTCCTGAGGGGGAAGAGGCATTGTTGTGTCCTCTTCAGGACTGTGTTGGTGTGTGTGGACCATAATATGTCCTTAGTGATGTGGACACTGAGGAACTTGAAGCTCTCGACCTCCTCCACTACAGCTCTGTCGATCTGAATGGGGGCGTGCTCGGCCCTCAGTTACCTGTAGTCCACGAAGCTCCTTTGTCTTGCTCACGCTGAAGGAGAGGTTGTGCTGGCACCACACTGCCAGCTCTCTGACCTCCTCCCTCGTCGTCGTCGGTGATCAGGTATACCACCATCGTGTCGTCAACAAACTTAATGATGGTGTTGTAGTTGTGTGCAGACACGCCGTCGTGGGTGAACGGGGAGTACAGGAGGGCACTAAGCACGCACTACAGAGGGGCCCCCGTGTGGAGGGTCAGCGGGGAGGATGTGTTGTTGCCTACCCTCACCACCTGGGGGCAGTCCGTCAGGAAGTGCATGATACAGTTACAGAGGGAAGAGTTTAAAACATCTGCGATGTAAGGACCCCTGTTTTGGGGACCTGTGTGGTTCTGGTACTGGTTCCGACTGACATGTTCACTTATAAATTGATCTGTGGACACGGTAGATTGAAATGCCTTACATTGAGTGATAGCCCTGGTTTTCACACACCCAGTAGTATTTGTTTTGAGCCTGTGTGACGTAGGATGTGCAATCTGAAACCACTTGAAGCTGGGATGTTCCTCCTACCGTTTAATTAGCTCTTCTGACTGTCCATCAATTCCTGGCTGAACCCTACATCTCAGCCACTGACAAAGCACACATTCCTGTAATTGTTACATGCTAGCGCAGTAGAAGAGTGGTTTCATCACGGTAGCACATTCAGAGATCTATTTATAGCCATTCATCTAAAATAGTTCATAGATTTAAAACAAAAAAACACTCTGTTTGTCATAGACGGACAAGATTAATATGAAATGAAAGGCGAGTTCCTAACGAATTCAGGAAGCCAAGCTAGAGCTCTGAGACGTTCAAAGCGATGGGGGCAGAGAAGAGACCTTAAGAAAATATGCACATTTATCTAACACTAAACATGAAAATATGTATTTTACAGGTGAAATCTTATAGTTAGTCGTTTTATAATTTGATTATGTTAAATTTAGAAAACATATGTCATTTCCAGCCTTATTCATAGTTTTGTTGAATAGGAAATGCATCATATAAAATATTTCATATTTGTATCATACTTGAGCTTGTGACCTCAGCAATATATAACTTTTATTTTTAAACCAGAAAAGTAAGATTTGATCCTTTCTCTGAGTTTGCAGCACTACTAGTTATTGGTTATGACCCTCTCATGATAAATAATGACTTTAGGGTTTTATGTAGATTTTTGATTACATTTGGGCTCCCAAGTGGCACAGCGGTTTAAGGCACTGCATCTCAGTGGAAGAGGCGTCACTACAGTCCCTGGTTCGAATCCAGGCTGTATCTCATCCGGCCGTGATTGGGAGTCCCATAGGGCGGCGCACAATTGGCCCAGTGTTATCCGAGTTTGGCCGGGGTAGGCCGTCATTGTAAATAAGAATTTGTTCTTAAGTTAAATAAAGTTTTTTTTTTTTTTGAATAACTGGTTAATCCCAGGGTCCTTAGTTTAGTCATGAGCTTGGTGGGCACTATGGTGTTGATTGTTTTCAATTAAAAAGGTCAAAAATAAATTCTTAGCAAAGAGCAATTTCTCAAGCAAAAATGTTGCAAGGACTGTCTGGAAGTGATCTGAGTGGGGAGGGGGAAACTGAAAACGAGTTGTTTTTGGCAGAACGGTTTGGATCTCTCTTCCTTATTAGTCTAACTCATTTACCACCTGGTGATGTCACCAGGAAGGCCAAAAACAGGCAGAAATTTAAATCAGCCTTTTGAAACAGCTCTTACACTAAAAGGGCATTATCATAATTTTCACAATTTCGCATTATTATTACAACCTCATAGTGTGGAAATACACACTTAGTGTAAAAAACATTGGGAACCACTTCCTAATATTGAGTTGCACCCCCTTTTACCCTCAGAACAGCCTGAAGTTGTTGGGGCATGGACTCTACAAGGTGCCGAAAGCATTCCACAGGGATGCTGGCTTCCCACAGTTGTGTCAAGTTGGCTGGATGTCCTTTGGGTGGTAGACCATTCTTGATACACACGGGAAACTGTTGATTGGGAAAAACCCAGCAGCATTGCAGGTCTTGACCCACTCTAACCTACCATCTGTCTTGTCCATTCACCATCTAAATGGCACACACACAATCCATGTCTCAACTGTCTCAATGCTTAAAGATCCTTCTTTAACCTGTCTCCTCCCCTTCATCTATACAGATTTGAAGTAGATTTAACAGGTGACATCAATTAGTGATCATAGCTTTCACCTGGATTCACCTGGTCAGTCTATGTCATGGAAAGAGCAGGTTTTGTATACTCGTGTATATAAAACACAGGTAAATCACGTTTTTGACTGCACCGGGTCTTTTAAAGCTGGAACGAATAAAGCCTTAAAGATATCGCGTTTCAATAAACAGTAATAAATAGTAATTATAATAAATTAATAATAAGCAATAAACAGGGGAGTCAGAAGTCGAGGACCTAAAGGTTCAACCGGAGTTGGAACATGTGGAGCGATCCACCGATTTGCATCCCAACCCCAGTCACCGTTGTCTGGATACACACTGTTATACTCTGTGTACATTTCACTCCTCATTTAACTTAACGTTTAACTTGACAATTCAAAAACCTGTAGCTTTTATGGTAATGTCTTGGCAGCCGCTATGTTTAGCTAGTAATATAAAACTAAGCAAATATATATGTTTTCTACATACGGTAGCAGTCGAAGCGTTGGTTGACATTCACACTTCCCCTCACAAATTTTCCACGGACACAACGGTCATTTTTTTTGTTACGGCGAACTATCAGCTCCAAAGATGTTAAGTCAGGGCTGTCAAGCAAAAATGGTGGCCCGCTGGGGTGTCTGGAGGATTGTGGCGGCGGCTCTGTGTCGTGGGGCGATGGCGTCTGTGCCCTGCCAGTTGCACCACGGCGGGCCGGCGATGTGTGTGGTCATCAGGCGACTGGGTGACCATGGGGGAGAGAGTGGAACCAGGTCATAGCCGAGCCCCTGCTAACTCCACTCATCTTTCCCCCATCTGTCTGTCTGTTACTCTCTTGCTCTCTCGCCTTCTTTCTCCATGGCCATATTTTCTCTCTCTTATTCTCTCACTTTCTCCATTCATCCTATTTGACCTCTTTCTTTCACACTTTCTCTCTTCCCTGTCTGTCTGGCACGTGCCCTGTCTTGTTCACACACACGCACAGCTCCCTCAGTGTGGCCTAGGGGCATGTGGTTTAGCTGGGCAAGAGATAAGACAAGTTATCAGCCGGTGGTTGTGAACAAACACTTCCTTTCTTCTCCTCCTTTGACTCCTCTCTCTTCTCCTCTCCACTTTTCTCCTCTCTCTCCTCTCCACCTTCTCCTCTCTCTCTTCTTCACTCTACCCCTCTCCTCTCTCTCTTCTCCTCTCCTCTCCACCCCTCTCCTCTCTCTCTTCTCTTCTCGTCTCCTCTCTCTCTTCTCCTCTCTTCTCCTCTGCACCTTCTCCTCTCCACCCCTCTCCTCGCTCTCTTCTCTCCACTCTTCTCCACTCCACTCTTCTCTCCTCTTCTCTTCTCCTCTCTCTCTTCTCCACTCCACCCCTCTCCTCTTTCTCACTCCACTCTCGCTCTCTTTCTCTCGGTCTCTGTCTCCAACTCTGCACTCACCCTCTTTTCACCAATTCTCCTCTCTGCTCTCCTTCCTCACCTAACCCCTCCACTCTCCTCTCATCCTCCTCTCTCCTCTCTCCTCCATCACCTAAACCCTCTCCTCTCCTCTCCTCTCCTCCATCACCTAAACCCTCAACTCTCCTCCTCTCTCCTTCCTCACCTAACCCCTCCACTTTCCTCTCCTCTCTGCGCTCCTTCCTCAGCTAACCCCTCCACACTCCTCTCCTCCTCTCTCCTTCCTCACCTAACCCCTCCACTCTCCTCTCCTTCCTTACCTAACCCCTCCACTCTCCTCTCCTCTCTGCTCTGCTCTCCTTCCTCACCTAACCCCTCCACTCTCCTCTCTGCTCTCCTTCGTTCCCTTTTGTCTCGTGTTAAGAAATTGTCTGGGCACAGTTAGAGAGGAGAGTGGCCCATCAGAGAGAGATGTTGTATTTGTGTGTGGTGGAAGAAGAGGGGGAGAGAATGGACTTCAGATGCTCTCCAGGAGTGAAGGAAGGGGGAAGATGAGGGGATGAGTGAACAAAATCTCTCTCATTCACCTATACATCAGATTGCAGAGACACACACACACACCACTCATTTTTCGGACGATTTGTTTCCACCATGTCTTCTGCTTTCGTTTAACCCCATCCCCCAAGGAATGAGAGAGAGAGAGAGAGAGAGAGAGAGAGAGAGAGAGAGAGAGAGAGAGAGAGAGAGAGAGAGAGAGAGAGAGAGAGAGAGAGAGAGAGAGAGAGAGAGAGAGAGAGAGAGAGAGAGAGAGAGAGAGAGAGAGAGAGAGAGAGAGAGAGAGAGAGAGAGAGAGAGAGGAGAGAGAGAGAGGAGAGAGAGAGAGAGAGAGAGAGAGAGAGAGAGAGAGAGAGAGAAATGAGAATGGAGAGAGAGAGAAAATGGAGATGAGAGAGAGAGAAATGGAGATGAGAGAGAAAGAGAGAAAATGGAGATGAGAGAGAAAGAGAGAAAATGGAGATGAGAGAGAAAGAGAGAAAATGGAGATGAGAGAGAAAGAGAGAAAATGGAGATGAGAGAGAAAGAGAGAAATGGAGATGAGAGAGAAAGGAGAGAAATGAGAAGATGATGGAGATATGGAGAGAGAGAGAGAGAGAGAGAGAGAGAGGAGAGAGAGGGGGCGAGAGGGCGGAGGGGCGAGAGGGCGAGAGAGATATGGAGATGAGAGAGATATGGAGATGAGAGAGGATGGAGATGAGAGTGAGAGAACGGATGGAGATGAGAGTGAGAGAACGGATGGAGATGAGAGAGAGAGAACGGATGGAGATGAGAGAGAGAGAACGGATGGAGATGAGAGAGAGAGAACGGATGGAGATGAGAGAGAGAGAAAATGAGATGAGAGAGCGAGAAAATGGAGATGAGAGAGAAAGAGAGAAAATGGAGATGAAGAGAAAAGAGAGAAAATGGAGATTGATAGAGAAAGAGAGAAAAATGGAGATGAGAAGAGAAAGAGAGAAAATGGGATGAGGAAGAGAAAGAAGAGAAAAATAAAATGGAGATATGGATGAGAAGAGAAAGAGAGAAAATGGAGATATGGAGATGAGAGAGAAAGAGAGAAAATGGAGATGAAGCGAGAAAGAGAGAGAAAGAGAGAAAATGGAGATGAATGAGAGAAAGAGAGAAGAAAGAGAGAAAATGGAGATGAGAAAGAAAGAGAGAGAAAGAGAGGAAAATGGAGATGAGAGAGAAAGAGAGAGAAAGAGTAGAAAAAAATGGAGATGAAGAGAAAGAGAGAGAAAGAGAGAAAATGGAGAAGAGAGAGAAAGAAGAGAGGAGAGGAGAATGGAGATGCAGAGAGAAAGAGAGAGAAGAGAGAAAATGGAGATGAGAGAGAAAGAGAGAGAAAGAGAGAAATGGAGATGAAGAGAGAGAGAGAAGAAAGAGGAGAGAAAAATGGAGAAGAGGAGAGGAAAGAGAGAGAAAGAGAGAAAATGGAAGGAGACAGAGAAAGAGAGAAAATGGAGATGAGAAAGATGAAAATGGAGAGAGAGAAAGAGGGAGTAGAGAAAATGTGAGATGAGAGAGAAAGAGAGAAATGGAGATGAGAAAGAAGAGAGAGAAAGATGGAGATGAGAGAGAGAAGAAGAAAATGGAGATGAGAGAGAAGAAGAGAGAATGGAGATATGGAGATGAGAAGAAAGAGAGAAATGGAGATATGGAGATGAGAGAGAAAGAGAGAAAATGGAGATATGGAGATGAAGAGAAAGAGAGAAAATGAGATATGGAATGAGAGAGAAAGAGAGAAAATGGAGAGATAGAAGAGAGAGAAAGGAGAAAATGGAGGATGATAGAGAAAGAGAGGAAAGAGAGAAAATGGAGATTGGAGAAGAGAGAAGAGAGGAAAGAGAGAAATGGAGATGAGAGAGAAGAGAGAGAGAGAAAGAGAGAAAATGGAGAAAATGAGAAAGAAAAGAGAGAAAGAGAGAGAAAATGAGATTAGAGGAGAAAGAGAGAGAAGAGAAAAAAATGGAGATAGAAGAGGGAAGAAAGAGAGAGAAAGAGAGAAAATGGGAGAAGAGAGAGGAAAGAGAGGTAGAGAATGGAGAGATAGAGAGAAAGAGAGAGAAAGAGGAAAATGGCGAGATGAGAGAGGAAAGGAGAGAGAAGAGAGAAAATGGATGATGAAAGAGAGAGAGAGAAAAGAGGAGAGAAATGGGAAGAAGAAAGAGAGAGGATAGGAGAAAGAGGAAGAGAATAGGAGAAAAATGGAGATGAGAGAGAAAGAGAGAAAAATGGAGATGGAGAAAGAGGGGAAAGAGAAAGAAGAGAAGAGGGGGGAGAGTTAGCAGGAGAGAAGAGAAGAAAATGGGGATGGAGAGTAAAGAGAGAGAGAGAGAAGGAGGAGAAAAGAAAAAAAAAGAGAAAAATGAGATGGGAAAAGAGACTGAAGAGATGAAGAGAAAAAAGAGGGAGAGAAAATGGAGAATGGAGAGAGAAGAGAGAGAAAGAGAGAGAAATGGTGAGAAGGAGATGAGAAGAAGAGAGAAAATGGAGATAGAGAGTAGAAGAGAGAAAGAAGGAGAAGAGAGAGAAAGGATAGAAAGAGAAAATGGAGATGAAGAGAGAAAGAGATAGAGAGAGAGAGAATGGAGAGAGAAAGAGAAGAGAGAAAGAGAAGAAGAGATGAGAGAGAGAGAGAGAGGAGAGAGAAGAGAGAGAGAGAGAAGAGAAGGAGAGTGAGAGAGAAAAGGAGAGAAGAGAGAGAAAGGAGAAGAAGAGAGAGAAAAAGAGAGAAATGGAGATAGAGAGAAGAAAGAGAATGAAAAGAGATCAGAAAAATGGAGATGAGAAGTGGAGAGAGAGAGAAAGAGGCGAAAAAATGGAGAGAGTGAGAAAGAGGAGCTAAAGGAGAAAATGAGAAGAGAGAGAAAGAGAAGAAAGAGAAGAAAAATGGAGATAAGAGGAAGAGAGAAAAAGATGGAAATGGAAGATGAGAGAGAGAGGAAGTAGGAGAGCAGAGAAGAGATGAGGAAGAGAAGAAAAATGGAGAAGAGGAAAGAGAGAAAATTGGAGAAAAGAGATGAGAGAAAATGAGAAAGAGGAGAACAGACAAAATGGAGGAAGAGAGAAAGAGAGAAAAAATGGAGAAACGGAAGAGTAGAGGGGGGGGAGAACATGGT